>NW_019386694.1:1535934-1550528 GCF_000671375.1 Centruroides sculpturatus | reverse complement strand
ATATACTATACTAATAATGTATTTTTTCGTACTTTTTGGTTATTCATTTTTTCAGTTATCCGACTAACCCTAGTCCCCAAATGAGTCGGATAATCAATGCTCTACTGTACGGTATTTGATGTGTATATATATTTTATTAATTGAAGTATATACAGGTAACCCCCGTATAACACGGGAGTTACGTTCCAAAAAATTGCTGTGTTATGCGAATCCATGTTATACGAAACAAAGAACTAGTGCGAAAAGGGGAGTTAGGTTCCAAAAATTAAAAAACATGTTGTTAAATCCTTATTTAAATCGGATTTATTATTCATTTTTTTTCATAGGTAAAATACTTATTTATTATTTAAGTAAATATTTTACCAGAGGATTATTCATCCTATACAATGATCTCAGCATGAGCATCATCAACTGGTAACAGTTTGTGGGTGCGTTCATTCTGCAATGGGAGTGTGCTGCTGTTTGTAGGCATTTAGGAATGACGGTGAAAGAAAGATGGCAGCCCCTGCACTATCAATAGTATCATGTGGAGGAATCTATAATTCTAAAATGAGCTTTTAGAGGCAAAAGAAGGGTCCCAATTGTAAAATTTAACCATTAAATGGATTGTTTGTTGAAAGAGCATTCAAAGTAGCCATGAAAACAATTAGAAATGCTCATGTGGAGGTATAAAAGAACGCACCCTTTATTATATTTCATGTTGTACGAGGGTTTTACCCAATTCCCAAACCATGTTAGAGTGAACTCGTGCTATAAAAGCACCATGTTATATGGGGGATGTTCCCAATTCTCGAACCGTGTTAGAGTGAACTCGTGCTATAAAAGCACCATGTTATATGGGGGATGTTCCCAATTCTCGAACCGTGTTAGAGTGAATCCGTGCTATAGGAGTGCCATGTTATACGGGGGTTACCTGTATATACACACCAAATATGGTATAAAAATTTTTTATCTTAAAATGTGAGTAATAATATTAAATTCTACAAGTTATGTCATGTTTTAAACAATAATTTCTTTTTGTTTTGGCTAGAACATTTAGCAAACTGACAAACAACATTGGTTCAGATTAAGTGAAGTCCAGATTAGCACAAGTGTGAATTAGTAAGAGTTCATTGAATATCTCAATAAATATTACAAATGACCTAAGAGGAAACTTTCATAGTTTAATTACTATTCTTGATTTTAAAAAAGAAAATTATTTAACTTTTATCTTTTTCTTACAATATATCTTTCTTAAGGTACAATACTCACGAAAAAGATCTCTAACTCTCCTGGCTCCTTGTCCCACAAGGATTTCGTCAAATTCCGGACCGGCCGCGTGGAAAAATGGAACATTTGCTTCTCCAGCCACTGCTCGAGCTAAGAGTGTCTTTCCGGTACCAGGAGGACCGACAAGTAGAACTCCTGTAATTTAAAATTGATTACCAGAATGATATAGCCACATTTAGAAAAAGTTATTTAAATGCTAATTGTAAAGATTTTTTATTTTTCTGAGAAAATACAATTTTTATTTTGAACTTACATTATAGGTTAATTATAACATTTGAACCTTTAAATTGTCAAACAGTTTGAATATATATATATATGATTATACAGTACATATATTCAATTAATTTTTTAATTTTTATATGTATAAAATTAAATTTATCATCCACATTAAACTGTTTATATCTTAAATCTACATCTTTAAATTCAATTAAATGAAGTTTTTGGATATATAACATATGTTAAGAATGAATTTTAAAAATTCATTCTTATTTTTCTTATTTTGTTTTAAATTTTCTAGTGAAGGCATGTTAAGAATAAATTTTAAAAATTCATTCTTAACATGCCTTCACTAGAAAATTTAAAACAAAAATGAAAATTAAACTATATTAAGTGACAAAGATAAAGGATCGATTACAGAAACAGATCTTTTCTATATGATAGCTTAGATCACCTGAATCATTAATCATTGTTTTTGGCCATTGTTAACTATCATTATTCAAATCAAAAGATATAACTTAAGACTAGGACAGAATTAGGCCAAACAATGATTTAGGTTTACATTTTATTTATGTCATTAGTCCATAGATATGATTATATATATATTAGTGTTTTTATGCATTTCTGATCAATTATTTTTACTGCAGACAGTTTTTTAATTAAACTATATAATTAATACAGATTTATGAGAAAAAGTTCTCAACTTAATACTGTCTACTTCTAATTAAAAAAAATTCTATTGTTACGTTTCTATTTAATATCAAAAATGTTACCTTTAGGTAATTTCCCACCCAAAACCGAAAATTTTTCAGGATTGCGAAGAAATTCAACAATTTCTTGTAATTCTTGCTTCGCTTCTTCAACCTGAAACATGAAATATATTTACATTATTAAATATCAAAATAAGTTATGCAATTTTCATTTCATTACAACAAAAGCATGTTATTACGCCTTTAACATTTTCAAAAGTAACATCTATTTCTTCTGGATGAACTTCATTTCCTGTACCAATCAAAACCCTTCTAAATGGTCCTCCTAGGATATGACAGTTAAAAAATAATTTTAAAACATCAAAATCCAGATATAAGTTTTATATGAAAAATAATAATAACAACTCAACAATATGTCACTTATATTCTTTATCAGTAATATCTAAAAATAATCCCAAAACCAGTGATCTGTTTAAATAACACTTAATGAACTACAAAATCATTTTAAATGGAAATATATATCATGATATTTCATCATGAGGATAGTTTAAGTGAAAATTTGTATATCATCAATTAATATTTAATGGTCTATTGTTTTATAAATGCATGCATATTAAAAATGTATCTATCTGCTGTAAAATAGGAATTTTTAATTTTTCAACATGGATACAATTCTTTCTCAAAATATTCCATTCTTTCTGGAATTTAGGGTCTAATAGCAGCTTTCTTTGATCTGATAAAATATATACATAACTTGTTAAATCCATGCATTGTAGTAGAAGTTTCAGTTTTATAAGACACCAGCAGATGAGCCCAGCACTGCCCGGGCAAAAAACAATAACAAAGATTAAGATGAATAGATTATTTCATACTTCTAATCCTTCTATTCTAGTAGCTTGGGATGCCCCCTAGTGGGCGTTCTAGCAGCAGTGGTGTCATTCCATGGTATAAATAATAAATTCCTGCTGCAAATAAAAATAATAATATACTGAATTTCTCATGGCATACCCTACTGAAACGCAAAATGCAAAACACCGCATCAAATATACTGAATTTATTGTTAAGTTAAATAATAGCTAGGGGTGTCCCTAGTGGCCATTTTTGGCATACAGTGACAGAAAGAATCCGGTTTTTCAGCTTTATATAGTTAGATAATACCTCAATGTCAATAAAATCAATGTTCAATGTTCTTTTTTGGAAAGGTATGTGTAAATTAAGTCTAATAATAATAGTTTTGACAGATAAATAAACTCGTGTATAAAAAAAGTAAACTTTCTTGTGCAAAACTAGATATTGTGAAATTCAAACTTAAATAGTTCTTCTAAATCTATTATTTAAAAAATTAAAATATTTTAAAGATTACTTTTTAAGATTTAAAAACAACAAAAATAAAATTAAATGCCTATAAATTATTTATTCTTCTCTAAATTAAAGCACACAATAATTCTAGTAGGGGATTCTAATAATAATAAAAATAAAAAACAAAGGAGTAAATAAAATAATCCGATACCCGACAGCTCACCCATGAAGGAGAAGAGAATTCCAAGGATGAGTAGAATGCCAAGAATATCTCTGAAGAAATGAAAAAATCTAAGTTTTGAGCTGGTTTTAGTTCTAGGATCAGCAGCAAGATATCCTTCGGCAAATGAAATCTGCACAGAGAAAATTAATATTAAAGTCATTTCATTTAAGCATAATTATTAAAATACTGCAAAAGTTCTAATTATAACTGAAATAATATTTTGGTATAGATATGTTACTGTGAAAGACCAAAATTAGAGAATGTCGACACATACAAAATATGTTGGTGAAAGACCGAATATTTGGTTATATTATTATACATTCAAACAATCGCCAGTGTATGTCAACAAGCACAGATAAGCTTTGGTGGAGGTTGAAACAACACCTGAGAATCCGATGTCGACAGAGATGACAGTCTGTCACCAAATTCTTTGCCGTTTCCTTCTGTTCAAATTGGTGATACCGTATGAATACAAGTCCCTGATGTCGACCATGGCCATACAGATGCCCAAAATGCGTTGGCAGTTGTTGTTGGAATAGAAGACTCCGACTTTTATAAATTAGCAAACAAAAATGGTACCCTCAAGCAGCTTTATACCCGTAATCAGTTCGTAATTTGTAAAGAAAAGTTACTTTCCATAGATGAGATTTCTTCTCAAGAAATATCGCTGAGAAAATATAAAATTAAATTAAAAATATAAAATGCCACAATTAAATACGTATTAAAAAGGTATGCAAAAATTCCAGATTACAAATTATATCTGTAGCAAGAGTGATACAAATTGTTTCCTCCAGAGCACAATGTCAACTGTCCGTTGCAATGACAGTTTACAAATTCAAAGTCGGTCTGGAGTCAGTCGATAACGGACGATTACTGTTTATGTTTGTTCGCACAGTTTTCGATGAGTCATATCATTCTTAACTTGGACGGAAATGAAATTTGTTTCAACGTTGCACTTAGTCTTTCATATTTGTTGTTAGTAATTTAAAAGACATTTTGAAACACATACAGAATGATAATAATTTTTTAAAATATAATAACAGAAAAATAAAAACGGAACTCGGGTACATTTACCGAGAGCCACAGGTTGGCCACCCCTGCTATATACACTGTCATTGCAAAAAAGAAGTGTTCCATGAATAAATGCAGTTGTAAAAGCAAGGGACTCTTGTGCAATTCAAAGTGCCATAACAGTTTAAGTTGTTGCAATAAATAAGATTGTATAATTTTTGTGGCGTAGTAAACACTAGTATTGTGTTTTATTCCAAAGACACATGGTAAATTTTCCATCAAATTCCTTTATTAGTTGAGTCTAATATAAAACAGGACACAGTTTCAAAAAACAAATCAATAGATTGTATAATGTTAATCGCATAATTTATTATTGTATTATTTTCTTTAATGATTTAGAATGTACTGTTTGTTTTAGGTTCAACAGTTTATTTACATGTACTGTTACTTAAGCTATCTCCTATTTTAACATATTAAAAAGTTGCATTTTTGTCTTAACGTAATAAAAATATTTTTATTCAACATTCACCATCAGTGCATGCTGAATGTCGACATTTGCCGGTGTAAGTGAGAAATAATGATATCTAGCAAATATTTTGTACATACACGAAACGACTGTGTGAATGCTGACATTCACCGGAGAATGTTGATATTTGCCAGATATCGGTCATTCACAGTAACAGATACATTTAATACATTTTTGCATTGATTTTTTTTACAGATCATTCTATTGCTTTATTAGTTAATATGAAAAAATATATCAATAACCATTTACAAAATAAAACCATAAAAGGATAAATGTTACATAAAAAAATTTTAAATAATTAGAATTAATTTAAGAATNAATTTTATGGAAGAAAATCTTTCAAACAGCCGTAGTCCGTAAACTTGATACGTGTCGGGTTGTGATTGGAAGGATTCGTAAGAAAGCGGATTCCTAGAGAATGGAACGTATCTCTATCTTATAGGGGGGTCGACTGTATAATAAAAATATCACCAATTGATGATTTTGGCATTATGTATTTTGTGACCTCTGGATACAGGATTTAGAAAATTATATGGGTGAAACAACATTGACAATACATAAAGATGCAGATATGAAGATTAATGGCAGAGGTAAATAACCAGTTACCTCTATTGTTAATGTAAGTCAAGTCATCATAATTGACCAGTAATATGCAACAGCCAGTTTATAGTTACCGGGTGTTTATTCTGAATCTTAATATCACTGTGGTTGAATTTGCCAAATAAAAGAAAAGGACTTGTCGTGGACCTATCCCCTTTATTCAATTTTTCAATTTGTTTGTACAACTGCAGACTTGACTTTTTCATGCCAATTCTCATGCTCTTGTGACTGTTCAACCAGTGTTGCTAGATGGCTCACAGAATATTTGAATTAATTTTCCTGTTTACTTTTTAGGAGTCTTTGTATTAATGCCAATATAATATATTTATTATTACATGTTACCGTTAAAGCTCAAAAGTCGTTAACGCACATTACCTAGCTAATCTGCAGATTAACTAGGGTGATCCATTAAAGTTGCTAAAATTGTTGTATTTATCAAATTACCTAGATAATGTGCAGATTATCTAGGTAATCTGCAAATTACCTACTAGGCATTCGGTAAAGTGAAAATAAGATCTTTGCTGAAACAACAGCAATGTTTCTGTACGCTTAAATTAACATATTGTTCTTTATTTAATTTTCGATATCTAAAGAATCAAGTTAATACAATCAAACAATCAACAAATTAGTTGATAGAATCAATCATCAACCAATTAAAAAACATTAAAAAAATCAAACGGTTTAAAATATTAATACAATTAGGGAAATTATTATATAGATAACCACCTATGGAATTTTGGAACTTTGAGTATCTATCTGAACTGAGAAGACCAAGACGACTTCAACAATAACCCTACTTTTGGACCGGAGATGAAAAATAATAAAGTTATACTTTTTCTGGTGATCGCATGATATAATTGTGTAGTTAATGTTACCTATGGTGAGTAAAATGGTGGCTCGTCTCTGATTCCAGTAAACAGAAGAAAGGAAACAGTGAGAACGCACGTTCTAACCTAACCTAGTCTAATAAATTATCATAATTATTACCAACCAAATTATTAGAATAGGTTAGGTTAGGTTTGAACATGCATCCCCACTGTTTCCTTTCTTCTCTTTGCTGGAATCAGAGACGAGCCGCCATTTTACTCATCATAGGTAACATTATCCAATTGTGCTTACTTACTAGTGCAGTCTAAAGATTGGTGACACTTTGAATTTCATAGCAGTTGGTTTTTGCGACAAGCACACCTATTTGTGGTACATTTATTTATGGCAAAGATCTTATTTTCACTTTACTGAGTGCCTAGTAGGTAATGTGCGGATTACCTATATACTCTGCACATTATCTAGGTAATTTGAGAAATGGAACAATTTTCACAACTTTAACGGATCACCCTAGTTAATCTGCAGATTAGCTAGGTAATGCACACATTAACGACTTTCGAGCTTTAGCGGTAACATATATTTTGTTATTTATTTACAAATGCTACAGGTGATGCCCTTATATGTTATTTTGGGGATGGAAAATTGTCTATAACAACAATACCCACTAAAAATGAAAAATAAAATTACAAAGTTAAGAAAACTATAAAATTCTTTTACAAAACAGTTTGAACCCCCATTTTTTATTACCTTTTTGGATTCCTCATTGCAATTAATGGAAAATGGTAAATTTTGAGAACAAATGCAATTCTGTAAAGCACATAGAACAGGCTTTGCTAATGCTCTGCCTCAATTAATATCTGGCAATCTTAATAAAATTTTATCTATTTGTGAATTAAGGTTTCTTTTACTTAACAGACTGGCTTACTTACTATATATAGAATCTCCTGAAGTTGCTTGATTTTGCTTAGGTTTAAATAAATTTGGTATCAATTACTTTGAAAATTTGTACATAAGGATTTGATCAATGGATTTCTCCCATCTCATTACATATAACTTCAGTCAATGCAAGACAGTACCTGTATTTGTTCCTTTTTGCCTTCTTGCCATTTATTCCAAATCCTTTTTCTATCATCACCATAAAGTTACTAATACAATTGAAGATAAACTTTAAATCTGTTCAATCGATTTTGATAAAAATTTGCCATTTTCCATTAATTGCAATAAGGAATCCAAAAATGTAATAAAAAATGGGGGTCCATGACTTCATTTTTGAGATAGAAGGTCATTTCACAAGTGTGCATAATCAAGCAATATTGCAATAA
The DNA here is from genome assembly GCF_000671375.1 of Centruroides sculpturatus. NCBI lineage: Eukaryota > Metazoa > Arthropoda > Arachnida > Scorpiones > Buthidae > Centruroides > Centruroides sculpturatus. The sequence continues at coordinate 1,542,527 of NW_019386694.1, read as the reverse complement.
TTGTGTGATTGTCATGTGATGTTCCACAGTTGCTGATATGTCTTCTATGGGCTTTGCTGTAGAATAGAGTTCATTCTCAAATGTTAATGAGCCAATTTTGATAAAGCTTTGCCATTTTCCATTAATTTGGTAAGGAATCCAAAAACGTAGGACCCATTTAAATGTAAAAAACTTTCATGAGTCCATGATTTTGTTTTTGATATACAAAATGCATTAAAGTAACAATGTCTGTGCTCTCTGATGTGACTGAAAATAGGTGCAAAAACAAACAAAACATGAGAACAAAGCAATCATCATTGATTGCTTTGTTTTCATGTTGTTGGATTGCCTCTCCATGTCAGCAAGTGCAACGATCGTCTCTGTACCTGGTCAGTGTAAGGATCACGTCTCCCATGGCTGGCAGGTACAAGGATCTCATCTTTCTTTCTGGCACCACTTCAATTCCGTCGCAAAACAATGTCCTAGTTTTAGATGATAGTTTAGTTTTAATTGATAGTTTTATAAACAGAATTTTTAATTTAGCTTTTGACATTTTCAAATATAAATTAAATATTGGATAATGTTTCTTTTGAAACTGGTGTATGATCTTAGTTATCTTTTTAATTAATTGTTAAATGGGCTATTAAAAAAACATCAAATTTTCAGATTCTTTTGTGATTGTACAAAACAAATAATATAAAAAAAAGTTTATTTCTAAACAGAATAAGTTTGATGCAAATTAAAAGTATATTCTAAAATAAACATTCAACAAAAAAATTCATGCAAATGATTTATCATCTAATTAATAATAACCTAACAATTTATAATACAGTAAAACTTGACAAAATTGAACTTAAAAAAAGTGCTTGATATTTAAACTTTATTGGTAAAGTTTAAAATCAAAAATTTCATAATTAAAAACTACCTTTGGACCAAAATATATTTTTCTCTAATCATATAAATCATTATACTTATCTATATTCTTCAAAGACATAATAAATAGGAAGCTCTGTTTTCAAAAATTAAGTTATGTCAATCTGTTGTGTTTTAAAGTATGTCATTACAGCTGATAAAATATCTTTGTTGGAAATTGCTTTTAATTTTAGCTGTATTCAGCTTCCGCTGTACAAACTTTCTAAGAATTCGTGTGAAGTTTGTTTTTAATTCCAATATACATAGAAATCATCATCTAACCAGTATGGGCGTCAATGCGTTTTTGCCCTGGGACACGATTTTCCACTAATAATTGCTTTTATGTCTTCTGCATCTAACGTTTCGTATTTGAGAAGAGCTTCGGCCAGAAGCCTGTGTTCCCTGCTGTGTGTACGGAGAATGGTTTTTGCTCTTTCGTAAGATTCCTATTGTGATAAAAGCAAACACTAGTTAATATTCTTTACAAGACATGGCATTTGCAATTATAAATAAATGATACGTACTGCCAGAAGGCGTTTAATTTCCGTATCAATGGATTCCGATGTGCTCGGAGCCAAATCGTTGACTACAACTAGAGAATTGTGCTCTCCTTCAAAGGTCCTAACTCCAACCTGAAAATGATTATATATATATATTTATTCCTGTTTTTAATTTATGAAATTTTTGCAAAAATATTTTGAGATATTTACTTTTTCTGACATTCCCCATTCTTTTACCATGTTAATTGCCATACTAGTAGCTTGTTTCAAATCACTAGATGCCCCTAATAAAATTAGTTTTAATTATCTTAGATATTAATTTTACTGGGATGTAAATTTATCACTGTCATATTTTACCTGAAGTTATTTTTTCTGGGCCAAAGATAATTTCTTCAGCTGCTCTTCCTCCCAATAGGGTATCCATTGTTGCAAGCATTTGAGCTTTGGTAACATGATAATGTTCTTTCTCTGGGATATATGCAGTCTGGATAGACATCAAATTTTATAAGTTAATAAAATTGGAATGTTTATTAATATATTTAAATTAATAATCACTTACATGACCTAATGATGGTCCACGTGGAATAATAGTAACTTTGTGAAGAGGATGAGCATCTTTAGTATAAAATGCTACTAGTGCATGTCCCCCTTCATGAAAAGCAGTGATCTGATTGGCTTCTTCATCTGGAATTCGTGATTTGCGTTCTGGCCCTATAATGGAAGATCATATCATAAATATAAGTCTAATTTTATAACTTAAAAATTTTTGATAATTAAATGATTGCAATTACCCATAAGTACTTTATCTCTAGAATTTTCCAAGTAATTCATTGATACGGCATCTGCTTCATCAATGGCTGCTCTGAGTGCTGCCTGATTCACCAAATTTTCTAAATCTGCTCCTGTAAAGCCGGTGGTTCCCCGAGCAAGAACGTTAACGTCCACATCATCCGCAACTTTGACTTTCCCCAGATACAATTCAAGAATTTCTTTTCTACCATTTAGATCTGGAACGGGAACCTGAACTTCCACATCAAATCTTCCAGGGCGAAGAAGTGCCCTAAAATGCAATTAGCCACAAAATTATTTTAAAGTAAATATCACAAAAGATGTATTTTTCATTCCTCAAAATTAAATAAGTAAAAGTTCAAACTTACTTGTCTAAATCGTCTCTTCTGTTTGTAGCTCCTAATACTACAACCCCTTCATTTTGACGAAAACTATAATATATACCATCAAATGCTTATTACTATTTTCTTTTTACTATTATCAAAATATTAACAAGAAAAAACATTTCTTACCCATCCATTTCGGTCAAAAGTTGATTAATTGTTTGATTTGCATATGGATGTAAGACAGAATTAGTTCGTTTTGCACCCACGGAATCAATTTCATCAATAAATATGACGCACGGAGCTCTCAGCTTTGCAGTATCTAAATTTAAATTTAAAAACTGTAAATCAGAGTTACTTAAACTTCAGTTTTTCTTTTGCAAAGGCTCTAATATTTTTTCAGATTATCAAAATTTATCATGTCCCATAAATTTCTGTATTTGTTTGATTATCGAAAGTAATAATCTCAAATTATATATGTAACAAATATATAATTTATGATTATTACTTTTGCTAATCAAAACTAGTTGCAAAAAGTTGTAAGACCAGCAGTTATGTACAAAGAACTAACAAAAATACAATCAAACTTTGATATAGCATCCTTCTAAATAGCTACAACAAATATTTATAAATAGATCTTCCCTAAAAATTAAAACTATTAAACAGAGAATCCTTCAATATCTACAAATTATTAAATGTGAATCTTGCATTACAAATGACATCAAAAGAATATGAATTGGTGAGAAACTTGTGTACTACTCTCATTACTATAAATATTTCTTATTATTTGAGACACTTTATTTTAACTACACTCAATTTGGTGCCAATGTCATAGCAAACAAATGACGACACAAAATCAAAGACTAATTGTATACACTGGTACCTCAGGATACAAACGTCCCAGCATACGAAATTTTCAGGATACATGAAATTCGAACATATTTTTGCTCCACAATACAAACAAAAACTCACCATATGACGTTACGTTAGTTCGCAGCGCCATTTTTTATTCACTTCTGTTCATTGGTCTCAGTCCGCATGTTGGCTTCGTCNATTAGCACTTACAATGTTTTTCTAAAAATATTTATTTATATTAGAATAATTTTAAAATAATTATTTTTGTTGGAAAAAAGACTACCAAAAAAATTTACATAAATGCTGTCAGATTCCAAAAACAAACTGCATTTTCTAGCCAAAGATGACATTGTTACAAAAATTATTTTATCATCTATTGGAGAAATAGTGAGAGAAATATTTAACAGCCATAACTGCATCAGATGTTAAAATAAATACTTTTAGAGCATTTTTCACAACAAACATATGACATACATCAAAGCCAAAAAAGCATTCACTACATATGAATGTGTGTGATGCGGCAGTGACTGAGGAGGAGTTAATGATTGACCCAAGAAAGCAATGAAGAATGAATTGCAAACATTTGTAGAAGGTACTGTTTTGAAAGTGGTCTTTTGTAACTACTATTACTATGATTATGTTGTTATTTTTGGCTACCATGTATAAAGGCATTGCCAAATGAATTCAATTCCTAATGTACAGTACAGTACAATGCAAGATAATTTCATTTTATAAATTCAATATATACAGATTCTATATATCATTCAACTTTAACATAGTAAGTATACCAAATTCTGTTTTTACACAAACTTTTTTAATACTATTTTGATTTAATAAAAGAAAATTATTTTTAAAAATTGTAACATATTTCATTAAGACAACTCATGTAAAGTCATATAAAACTTTTTGTATAATTTTTTGCAAAACACATTTTTTTAATAAAAAATACAAAGTAAAGGTTGTCTTGATCTAGCTAACAAATTAGGCTCATACTTGACAAAATGATTACCCAATGAAGAATAAACTTAATGTTATCTTGTAGAGAATTTTATAAAGGCCTAGCCACAATACGAACTGAGCCATTAATAACTGAATTTGTTCATAACACCACCAACATCAGCACCACAGGACATTACTGCTAATGTTGTTCAGGAGTTTACAGAAAGAACATGGTAGCCGAGCATTTTTAGCAATAGTAGTGGTATTGTAGTCATGTGCAAATGACAGCGAATAAAATTTTATGTATAACTTACATTAATGAATATAAAAATTGGACAGAATGTTTTTCAAATGAAATTTATGTTCCTATAATTCATATACATTGTACATTAAAAAAAAATCATTACATTTTTATTTGTTAATCAAATTTTATATGAAAAATCTTGTTAAATCTGATTTCGTTATTTTTGGTTATGAACCTAAGAAATCAACAATCTTCTAATTTCCATATATACAATTAATTTCTGGAAACCAATCTATCATTTAAAAACAGAATTAGGTGTAATTTGTTTTCCTCATTTGAAGAATATAAAGTAGCAATTGTTTTAGAAGTACAGGTTTATCAGGCATTAGTCTTTTATTGTTCTTCACTGTTTTAAACAAAATAGCCACTGTCTGTTAAAATCCAAATTATATAAATTTCAATAAACAAAAACAGAAAATATATTCAATTAAATTTAGTTCTAAATTATTTAGTCCATTATATAATTGCAATTTATTTATAATTTTAAACCCAAAACACTCCTTTATTGCCAAAACACTAATTAATTTAAGTATCATTTTCTCAGGTAGTTCATCAAATAAGAGTTTGCCATTGTTTCTCTCCTAACAGGCTTGTTTGTGCAAAACTATTTGAGATAGTAATATTTGTTAGTGAGCTTCAATGCTGCTTTGAGTTTATATAATAATAATCAGTAAATGATTTGTAGTACTAAACTAACTGCTGTTAATTTTAGAAAAACTTTTTATGTGAAATGCATTTAAACATTAAAAATTTTGACGACATTTAGAATTATATTTTAGTCTATGGAAAAGAGATCAAGTGAAAAAAATGTCACTCCAAAAAAAATTCCCAAATTTTCTCAGTCAATAAAAGATCCCAATCTGGAAATGCTGGGTGCAGTGCATGAAAACTGCCCTCGATTCTCGACATCAATTTCTATTTTCCTGCTCAAACTTACTATGTGACATCATGAAAAAGCTAATTGTGTAGTACAGTAGACCCCCTATAAAATGGGTTCATATAATATGGATTCGTATAATACAGCAAAAAAATTACAATCGTATAATACGGTAAAAAGTCATCATCGGTGACTCATGTTGCAATAGGATTGGTCGAAGCTAGACCAATAGCAGATATTGCACAAACTCTTGAGTTTAAATGAGCAGTGGACCTACTAAAAACCATTTATTATTTAACGGCCATAAAAATTATATTCATATTAATCATGTCTCCAAAGTTAAGCAAATTTTTTGCAGAAAAATAACTTATCAGGAAACGTGCCTGCCGTTCAATGCGCCACTCCACAACGAAAACAAGCTTAAGCAATGGCGTTGTCGAACAGTGCACACTCAGTAAGTAATTTTACAATATTTTGTTTATAGCATAGTTTATGTGGATTATTCCCAAAAAATTATACATGTTTTGGAAATGTTGAGTCAAATTAGTCTAGAATTGATTAATTTTATGGAAGAAAACATTTCAAGCAGCCGTAGTCCCTAAACTGCACATGTGCCGGGCTGTGGCTGGCTCATGTATACAGTCGACCCCCCTATAATTACGGTCCCTATAGTTACGATTCCTATAAAACTACGAAAAAATTGCTACCGGTATCTGTAAAAAATAGTAAAAGTTTCCTATAAACACCTCAAACATCATCGGGAAGCCGAACTACTTTCCCGCCGTCCGTAGCGCCACGCTACGGAGAGATTTCTATCGTCTGGACAGTATTATATAAATTATATATAAATTAGGTACTGTACATATAATTATATATTAATTATATATAAATTAGGTACTGTATATATAATTATATATTAACTTATTGTAACTTTGTTATAATTAAATATATAATTTCCGCCGTCTAGCGTGGCGCCACGCTACGGAGATTTTTACGCTAACTATCGTCTGTCAGTATGTAAATTAGGTACCGTAAGTCTAATACAGTACTGTAATTTTATACATTTCTTGTGAAAGAAACATTTCTTATTCAACGGCGATTAAAATTATTTATAT
>NW_019386694.1:1442668-1529418 GCF_000671375.1 Centruroides sculpturatus | reverse complement strand
AATTCAAAGTGCCATAACAGTTTAAGTTGTTGCAATAAATAAGATTGTATAATTTTTGTGGCGTAGTAAACACTAGTATTGTGTTTTATTCCAAAGACACATGGTAAATTTTCCATCAAATTCCTTTATTAGTTGAGTCTAATATAAAACAGGACACAGTTTCAAAAAACAAATCAATAGATTGTATAATGTTAATCGCATAATTTATTATTGTATTATTTTCTTTAATGATTTAGAATGTACTGTTTGTTTTAGGTTCAACAGTTTATTTACATGTACTGTTACTTAAGCTATCTCCTATTTTAACATATTAAAAAGTTGCATTTTTGTCTTAACGTAATAAAAATATTTTTATTCAACATTCACCATCAGTGCATGCTGAATGTCGACATTTGCCGGTGTAAGTGAGAAATAATGATATCTAGCAAATATTTTGTACATACACGAAACGACTGTGTGAATGCTGACATTCACCGGAGAATGTTGATATTTGCCAGATATCGGTCATTCACAGTAACAGATACATTTAATACATTTTTGCATTGATTTTTTTTACAGATCATTCTATTGCTTTATTAGTTAATATGAAAAAATATATCAATAACCATTTACAAAATAAAACCATAAAAGGATAAATGTTACATAAAAAAATTTTAAATAATTAGAATTAATTTAAGAATTATCATAGTAATGAAAATGAAATACTACACATTTATTTTATGGAATTATCAAAAAATGAGAAATTTATTTGTTGATAAATTATTATACTTCACTTTTATTATTAATATGTAATTTACTCATTTGAAAACCAATTAGTGCATTCATGATGTATACATTTTTAATCTATTTTAGAAAAATCAGTAACTTGCAAAAATACTCATAAAATTTAGTAGTAATAATAGTTATCATTCTACAATTTTTATATACTTTTTATTCTTCATTTGCTAGTTAACAAAATTATATTATATAAAAATTAGCATATGCAAAGAAATGTCAAATATATTGATTAAGTTTTAAAAACTTTCCAATTAATATAGTTAAGAATCATAAAAATGCAGTAATGTCTGCAATGCCCCTTGGATCTATAGAACTACTGTACAGATCTTTACAATTTAAGACTAGAGAATTATAACTAGACTTAAAACTTTTTTTTTTTTTTAATTTTACAGTAGAAGTGAAAAAAGATTGCTAAAATCCATAATTTTTTATACTGTGAATTCTTATCAAAATGTACTCACATTATATGAAATACATTTTTCTTTGTGTTTTACATAAAGAAAAATTAAAAGAACAATGAAAAGTCCCTTACACTATTATAACTGAGCTTAGGAAAGATTGCACTATATCTTAGTGACATTACAACAGCTGAACACAGAAGGAGACTCATTCCAGTTTCCAATACACTCCAATTCTGTAGGTTCTTTGTCACCAAGTATGTTGTGCTGATGGGTGCCTCCTTTATCTTGTTTAGCAAAGTAGCATATCCAAAAATCCATTTTTCCTGCAGGTATGAACTCCATCTGCTTCTGATCACCAATCTTTGCTGGATTTACAACAATGTTTGTCCTTCATATTTTTTCTTTAGAGCTGGTAGTACTTTATGATAGCATTTCTGCTTCACGCTAAATGTAGCATATTCTTCCAATGATGAATGGGAATACTTATAATGAACAATCATTGGGCCATCAGCAGGGATTTTGAACTCCCACTTTTCTCCTTTGCTGATGATCCTGGTGGAAATGGAGTCATGCCTAACCTTGAGCTGCAGTTTCCATCTTGGTCTTTGTGTTCTTGAACATCATTGTGATCAGTAGGCATGTTTAATATCCTCAGCATAATAATAATTATATCGCTGAACAGCAAATGACAACGTAGCAACCATCATTCTTTGTCATGTTATGCAAACCAAACATTGCCATTGGTGCAGCCTGTTGAAAGCCTAGTTCTAGCACTGGCTGATGAAATACATATGTAAGCCCTCTTATCGTATTATGTGAATCAACCTTCTTTCATATTACAAACCTCACTCACAGTGTTATAAGTAAGTTAGAGGTAAAATCATGGTGAATTCTAATTCTACACCCTAAAAACACCCCAAAAACCTGTTCATAACTCAATTTCACCCAACAGACCCCTAAGCTCAATTATAATCCTCAGGTCTGCAATACTCATTTTTACAAAGTATATTTAGGATTCCAGCATTGACCCTTACTTTTTATTAATTTGCTCTCAAAAAATGTTTTTTGCAAAAATGATAATGTTCACTTCTCTTCCTATCTGCTGGAGACAGTACTTTCAACTTCAATTACTCTGTCTTTTCATAAAAGTATATTCTTAGAAACTTTTTGATTTACTTTAAATGCCAGTATAGATGGCATTTTTGCTAATTAATTCATAGCCATAACAAAACACAAGAGTTTTTAAAATTATTTTGCAGCACTATCATTTTCTACATCAAGCAGGTTCCAGTCAAAAACAGCATTTACAATTGGCAAATGAAAAGAAAATGGTCATTAAATTGTTATGTCTCAGAATAATTTAATCTACATATTACTGGCAATATGTTGTTAGATATTATAAAGAAAAACTTCAGTAAAACAATTCTCATTAAATACATATGCATATGAGCACTCAATGGCATTAGAAATGTGATGTCACATTCAGTGCTTAAAAGAATGCAAAAGCAGAGCAGAAGTGTAATTTCCAGTCGACACCAAGTGTGACAAGTAGGTAACTGATTCAAGAAAAGTCATAATTGTAAGGTAGAAGCATCTTTTTTTATGGTATAAAAGTTAAATTCTCTTGCTCTTGTTTAAAATAATACTTTTATTAGAATAAAGCAATTTTTTCTACATTTATTCTCATATCACTTAATACATTAGTGTTAAATAAACTTTAAGGACAATTTGTTGATTATAAACTAACTATTGTAGTTTTGTAAACATTAAATTTTTCATTGTTAATAAGTTTCATTTTATCACTTTTTGAATTTTATCCATCTACTTAGATTAGAAAGTTGACATTTGCAACCTTATAAAATGATAATTTAGCTTGAAAATGTATAGTATTTCAAAAATATTTCAATCAACTATTAAACTCAACTTTAAATGAATAAACTTAAATATACTGGAAAATTTCTTTAAAATTTTAAAGAAATTTATCATATTTCAATAAAATTTTCAATTTAGAATTGTTATAATAAATCTATTTTAGATTTTATATTATATATGCCCTGAAATAGTAGTATGAACTCAACTACAGTATATTATATATATATGTACAGTACATATAAAGGCACAATAAAACTTGTCTAAAATGAAACCTGAATAAATAGAAAATAACTTCAGAATGGAGAAATTTTCCAATGGAGAATGAAGCAATTTTTAATTATTTTTTTATAAACCAGAAGCCTGTCTAAAGCAGAGGCAAAGAGGTTTTTAGATACAAAGAATATAATTTAACCTGAATAAAAAGCAGAAAATTAAGATTCCACTGTGGACAAATAAGGAAATTGTCTTCAGGCATAACAATCACCACAAAGCATGACAAAATATATTCCCAAAATGAGTTCTAACCTTTTCAGAGAAATAAAGGTCACATGACAAGGGGATATAAATTATAGAAACAAAGTCTTTGTTGGAATTAACTAGGAGCAGAATCACATACTTTTAAATCAAAAATAAAATTCCAAAAGCTGAGTTCTAAAAAACTAGCAACAAATGTAATTTGCTAAAAACAAAGAGAATAAGGCAACATGATGCTGTTAATTTGCCTTGTATGCACTATAGAATAGTTAGTAATTAATTAGCACAGAATATTCAACTATAAATTGGTTAACATTATTGATAATAACAAATATTGAAGTTAATAAATAATCAGAATATTAAAATTCCTCAAGAAGTCAGGTAAAAGAATAACTTGGTTTCTGTAGTAACTGTAATTCAATTACTTATAGAATTTCCAACAGAAGAGTGAGATACTAGTTATTGGTACTTGAATTGGCTTGTTCATTGTTATGTGCACTCACAAGGATTGCATCTGAGAATCATCAGTATACAAACATAAGCATAAGTTTCCAAGAACAAGACAAGAACTTTTTAGAATTGAATAGTTCTCAATTCTTTCATTTGAATACATCCATCTTTAGTTGGAATCACTTTAGAGTAATTTGGATTAAACCTAGACATAAAATTTTTATGTACATAATAAAAGTGATTTTACTATAAAATGAATGTAACTGTGTGACATTTATATCTGGTATAGTTTAAAAATTAAACAAAATTATATTAAAATATGTTCAAAATGGAAATCTGTCAAAACAGAAAAAATTTGGTATCATACTATTCCAGTTTACACAGGTTTTATTGTATAAGTAATGAGGAAAAAAATACATGGCTAAAAGAAATACTACTATAAAAATTTCATGTTATATATAATTTTACAAACTTTCATTTATTCATGTTGAAAAAATAAGCAATTTATTTGTGTAATACCTTTAATTTTTGTTGTTCTTCAGGACTGAGATTCTCATCTGTAAGCAATGATTTTAATTTATCACTTTGTTCAGCCTCTGATTGAAGTTTTAACTTGTCCTGTAAAAATTTATAAATATTTCCTTATTAAAAAGAAATATTTTATAATGAAATCATTACTACCAATTTTGTTTCATTACTACCTTTTCTTTTCGTCCAGTTAAACCTAATAGCTTATCACTAACATTGGATATTCTAGAAGTTTCTACAGATTTTCCACCTAAGCCATATGTTTTTCTTTCTGTTTTTGTTTTAAAGCCTCTTAACTGCTGTAAATTTAAATCTGAAAGTATTTTATGTTATAATCAATATTTTATATTTTAAAAAAAATTAAAGAAAATGAAAAGGTTAAGAAAAATTATTTGTTACTGTAATATTTTTTAAATTCTTTAACTATCATTTCAGTTAAACTTCTTTCAATTTAATCTTTTAATTTTCTCAAGTAAGGAAATTTCGAAATTTTATTTTGTATGATTAATCCTAAAACAATATAAGAATTATATCATTTTTAAAAGTAAACTTACGTATTAATGAGGGATGTTTATGTCTACATGATGATAATGAAGAAAATCTACCATATGGAAAATGCCATAATTCTGTTTCAGCAAAACCTAGTTTATAGAAAATAAAATAATATTATATTCAATTTTTATTTATATTATTATATAATTATTGTGATATGATTAATCAAAAGAAATTAAAGAATGAATTCACACTGAAAGTAGCATCAGAACAGACACATTGTATATAGTTTATATATAGTTTGTCAGTTTTTTGATTAATGTTTGTAAAAATATCAACTTATTGATTATAATTTCTTTTAATTTAGATTAATATGATCAATTAATTAGATTAATGTAATCAATAAGAAACCCTCTTATTCTTTTAATTTCTTGAAAAATGAAAAATAATTTTGAGTATGACAGACATCATATAACCACAAAAAATGAAATTCATAAATATGCAAATATATATAATTTTATAAATATAAAAATTAAACAAGGAAAAACTTCTTATCTTCCTTAACATGTAAATGCAAAATTTTTTGAAGAATTTTGTTTTGTAAGAAATCTGACATTAATTCTTATAGACAGAACAAGCATCAATGACATTAAGAAAATTTACAAAATGTATATATCAAAAAATTAATGGAAAGTTATAATCCAAGAATACAGTCTTTATTTTTCTAGCTTTTTAATTAAGGCTATCATATGATTCAATGCTTCATGAAACAAAAATATATTCTGATTTGTTTATTAAAAAAATTAAAATTTAAGCAAAGTAACTTTTAAAAAGTTAATCGGTTAAGGTATATTACGTATTAAAATAAAAACAACAACAAATGTTTCAATTAAACTGATTGAAAGATTTGTATAAATAATTTCAAGAAAATAAAAATATCTAAATATAATTATAAAATTTCAAGGTTACAACTGAAAATTTAATATTAATCTGCAAGTTTTAGAATAATTTATAAAGAACTGAAACAGAGTTTTGTAAAATAAATGTATATTGTCTTAATTGTCTACCTCTAGTAATAAATTATTTAAATTCTAATTATTAATTTTGTATAAACTAGCCAGATTAATTAAGACTGTCATTTGGTTTAATATAAGAGCATTTCTTAAATATCTTTAAAAATCCAAGTTTTATATCTTACATTATATAAAGTATCATTATAGAAATAATCATCATCATTTACTTTTTGCTTATAAGATAAAATACAAATGATTAAATGTATAATTATTTTTTATATAATAAAAAATGGAATTTATTTAAATTCTAAGCATAATTTATTAATGTGTTACTTTTGAATAAAATGATTTTAATAAAATTTCATTGTTAAAATTTATCAAAATTCTAGAATTTGAATAATTTTTTTATAAGAATAGAATTACAATTTAACATGCAACTAGAAGGAAATAGTCAAGGTCATTTAACACAATGAAAGGAAAGTTGACTAAATCCTGCATATATTAAAAAGTATAAATTGTTTAATTTTGGAAATTAAAATGTAAATTAAATGAATCTTGTTGAAGAATTCAGTAATCAATATGAATATATTTAAAATTTAATTATATTATATAATTTTATTATATTACACTTAGATTTTTCAAGAATTTATACATAACATTAATTTTATTCTAATTCAAAATGATTTTTTACATGTAAACATTAAATGAACAAAACTATGTAGTAATACATTAAAAAACATAAAAAGAAATATAGTTAATAAAAAAAATTCTAAAACTTGTATTATTCTTCATTCCTTTAAAATGCAGTTTTTCAATCTTTCAAATAAAAAATGGAATTTTATTTTCAATACAATGATGTTTTATCAATAGTTTTTTTAAAGACACCAAGCATTTCTGTACAGCTCATGTGCTAGATGAAGATAAAAAGTATTGCAAATAGCTCTTTCACTTAACATAGCTCATGCACTAATGTTCAAAGAAAATCAGCTAATTTATTTGATTAACTGTAAAAATATCAATATGCAATGGGCTCTCATTATAATGAACTTGAGCTTGCTAAACTGTAAGTTTGTTATTATAAAAAATGTATATGAATTATCATCAAGCAAATTAAAAAATTAACTCCATATATCCTTTGGTGCTATCTTACCTATCTTACTATCAAAGCCTGGAGTGACAAATAAGGTAAATAACAAAATTAAAAGAAGCATAAATGGCCATCCTTACACCTGTGTCTATGACAATTTGTTGTTGTATATTTACAACTCATTAGTTACTTCTAAGCCTATCCCTCTTATTTTGGACACAGTTATTTACAAATTGGAAAACTTCAGGAAGAGAGAAAGATGTAATGAAATTGTTATAGTAAAGTGAAAATTGTAGGAATTCATTTGCTATAGGACTGACATATTAACCTAACCCATTATAAATATGTTCATACAACTGAAAAATTTTGTTGGGAAAGATCTAAAAGTTTGCTATAATATGATTCTATTGCATTAAATGCAGTATATAATTTTTTAAAAAATTTCTAAATTTATTTTGTTAAAATAATTATAGCCATATCGATTTTTTTACCTTACTCATCCCTTCTCTATGCAGTATTTTGTGGTCTTTTTTAATATACCATTCTTTCCCTAAACCAGGATGCATGTTTTATGGATGAGCCTTAAAGCCAGATTATTCATGGGCTACAACTATGCTAATTATTAATAATCCAAGCATAGTTATAGCTTGTGAATAATTTTGGCTTTAGATCTTTAGCTGCTTTAATATTGGAATATGATTTTTGTTTCTTTTTATATCTGAATAACATCTCAGCACATAAAAAGTTAATTCCTAAATTTAAATATTCAATTTTTCAGAGGTAAAATGTGCAAGAAAATTGCTACAAAAATTATAATAAATAAATTTTATCAATGAAAGGCATGATATCTCTATTTTCTTTGTAATAAAAATTGCTTAGAACATCAACTATATAGCTTGTTTAATGAATCTTGGTTGGACTATAAGAATGTAAAATAGCAGAGACCAGTCTATTTACTTAGTGAAGGCATGGATTGTTTGAAAAATCTTTGACAAAATCACTATGCATTGACATAAAAGGGCTCTCAAACTTAAAATTTCAGAGCCTCAACCAAGTATCACACATCATCCATCCAAGATACATAAAGCAGTCTATAATTATCAAATAATTTTTAATGCTGTTGTAGTTCTATTAGATATTAGAATAAGATGTAAATATATAATTTTCATATAAAAATTATTCTTTAAAGCTGGAACTAATGTTTAATTGGTGACTAAACTGACCTATTATATGCTTCCATCAATGCCATCAATATAAACAAAAAGCAAACATTCAATCTTTCGAAAAGTAAAAACTCAGTTTTTTTCAATATTAAAAAAACAAAGGAAATTTGGATGTAATTTTAATGCATTATATCCTTATATATATATATATATATATATAAAACATGACATGCATCAGAACAGACACATTGTATATAGTTTATATATAGTTTGTCAGTTTTTTGATTAATGTTTGTAAAAATATCAACTTATTGATTATAATTTCTTTTAATTTAGATTAATATGATCAATTAATTAGATTAATGTAATCAATAAGAAACCCTCTTATTCTTTTAATTTCTTGAAAAATGAAAAATAATTTTGAGTATGACAGACATCATATAACCACAAAAAATGAAATTCATAAATATGCAAATATATATAATTTTATAAATATAAAAATTAAACAAGGAAAAACTTCTTATCTTCCTTAACATGTAAATGCAAAATTTTTTGAAGAATTTTGTTTTGTAAGAAATCTGACATTAATTCTTATAGACAGAACAAGCATCAATGACATTAAGAAAATTTACAAAATGTATATATCAAAAAATTAATGGAAAGTTATAATCCAAGAATACAGTCTTTATTTTTCTAGCTTTTTAATTAAGGCTATCATATGATTCAATGCTTCATGAAACAAAAATATATTCTGATTTGTTTATTAAAAAAATTAAAATTTAAGCAAAGTAACTTTTAAAAAGTTAATCGGTTAAGGTATATTACGTATTAAAATAAAAACAACAACAAATGTTTCAATTAAACTGATTGAAAGATTTGTATAAATAATTTCAAGAAAATAAAAATATCTAAATATAATTATAAAATTTCAAGGTTACAACTGAAAATTTAATATTAATCTGCAAGTTTTAGAATAATTTATAAAGAACTGAAACAGAGTTTTGTAAAATNAAACAATAAAATAATTTGAGATTAATCTTATATTTATTTTCACTTTCTCTTTTTTTTCTGATTTGTTATACACATTATTGTTTTAGACAATCAATAATGTATTATTGTTGAAAATTAGGGTATAAAAAGTGACTTTATTCAATGATAATATAAAAACTTAAGACAGTATTTTTCATCATTAGCTATGACTAAAACTAACACTCAACTAGCTTTTGTATGTCCAGCTCAAAGAAACTGTAATGATGATATACAGTTAAAAATCTCTTTCACAATTTTTATTCCGAAATTACTGAAGATATATTAATTTTGTTAATGTAGTTACTTACTTAATGTAATTAACTGCATTACATGCAGTGGTGATATTCAGCGGGTTCGCACAGGTTCGGCCGAACCCGTTCTTAACATTTTCAAAGTTTTCCGAACCCGTTGTTAAACACACAGTGGTTTTGTTTCTTTTAAAAAATGTATTAAAATATACGTATTATAGTCTGTAACACTACTAAACTAGAGCCTTATACCCTGTTCGCCTTGGTGCAACCTCCATCGACCGTTTCAATCTCGACTGAAACGAGGTTCAATCGTGATCGACTCGAAAGAGTTCTTGAAACTAGGTCCAATCATACGAGAGGTCCCACAATCCCACGTGCGTGAGAAAATACGAGATGGCTGCGGAGCAAGTGTCGGGCTATCGACAGCTAAATAAAAAAAAATATTGTATTTCGAGAGACGATGACATCTGTCTATTATTATAATAATACCTAATGATAAAATAAATGATTTAGAAAAGTTTTTTCTTGAAAAAGTCATAGGGACAGCAGGTCTAACTGCTTTCCCTATGACTTTTTCTGATTAAAAAAAAGTCATTTTTTATGTTTATAAAATATTTTGAATGAAAAATATTAAAATATATACAAAATAGTTCTGGCATAAACAATGTTAAACTGTAACTGACTTAATTTTGCGAACGCATCTTTATTTATATGAATATATTAAGGTCAGTTTTTGCTCTAATGTTCCTAATGCACCATTTAAGCGAAAAAAAAAATTGTTAAAGAAAAATTTTCTGTTAGTGAACCCTTTGTTAAATATTTCGAATATCACCACTGATTACATGTACTAACTACATTATGCCTACATAATATAGTTACATAGGCAGTCAGTCATGTATGGAGAACTGAATGGAACCATTTTTGTTAACCTTGAAAATCATTTTCAAAGTCATTTTAACAGAAGTAACATAAAATTTCCAATAAAAAGTTAAAGAGCACCATTTAGTTACTCTAAAACGATTTTCTGAATTCTTAATCAGCTTTTTAAATAAAAAACTAATACAAGTACATGGCCGGCATTATTCACATTTAATAAATATAAATACAACTTTACAAAAATAAATCTTTGCATTTTGTCCTTCCTTTTTGCCATTCACATTATCAGCAGTCCTTAAATAATTCACAAAACTTCAGAGATGACCTTTCTTTTGAGGCTACTGCCTCCGCAAAACAACAGCGTTGCCAAATCTGAAGTTTAAAAAGTAGCGTGGTTGTGCTTCAAAAGTAGCGGATTTGAACTGTTTGTAGCCCAAACAATAAAAATGAATTATTTTGCAACTATGCACTTTTACTAATGAAATAAGTTTGTAATATATATATTCGGTGTATCTGCATCAATTTTCTCTAAATCAAAGCCAGTCATTTGCAGGCGAGGAGATTCATTTTTTGAAGTTAGAGACTTAGTGACTACGGTTTTTGTTTTCAGTTTTAAGCCACCCTGTTTCCATTGTATCAAGAACCGTTGTATCAAAATTTAATAACTTTTGGATCACTTATTGGGAAAGAAAATTGGCAATTCCAACAGGATAATGCTGCCATTTGTGCATCAAAGTCAATTAAAAATTGGTAGTAACGGTGCAAACTCAACAAATATCTAGTGTTGCCAGATCTAAAGTTACTAAAACGTAACAAGTTCGATACTCATTTAATACTTGTTTTAGTATAAAAAGTACTAAAGAATTAAACAAGTATCGAACATGTTACATTTCAGTAAAACTATCGTTCATTGCAAATAGAAATATTGAACAAACAAAACTTTAAGTAAAATAAAAAATATAAAAACATGGCCAACGGTAATACATTTAATTGCATTATACTTAATTGTATAAATAAATATAAAGTTGCAACGTTTAACAAAGATAAAGATACTTTGCTTCTGTTTTTCCATTCGTCGTTCGCTCCAGTAGACAATCCACAATTTCACAAGCAAGGTCGCCTCCATGCTTGTGAAGTTGTGGATTGTCTACTGGAGCGAACGACAGATGGAAAACAGAAGCAAAGTATCTTTATCTTTGTTAAACGTTGCAACTTTTCACTACACTTAATTGTATAAATAATTAAATAAAACTTTATTAGTTTTGTATAATACAAGAAATGTGTTGCGATTTTATATATGAAAATAAAAAAGTAGCGTATTTTTAAGATTTGTAGCCTGAAGATAATTATCACTAGCCCAAAAAGTAACGTGCCGCCCAATTTGAAATTTTTGTAGCGAGAACACTTAAAAGGTAGCCAATCTGCTACTTGTAGCCCAATCTGGCAACCCTGCAAAAGAATGTAAAAAGAGGTAAAGCATCCTCTGGTGTTAATGCCATAATCATAATATCACATTTTAAATAAAAAACAAAATGCAAAGTTTTATCTTTGTAAAGTTGTATTTATATTAATTAAATGTAAATAATGCCGGCCATGTACTTTTATTAGTTTTTTTATTTAAAATGTAATATTATGATTGTGGCATTAACACCAGAGGACGCTTCTTATTAAAAATTTCTAATTTTTAATAAGAAAATAACCCCAAAAAAATTTTTAAATTTGAATGATAACATTTTCATTTACTTTACAACTTTCATATTTGCAAATTTTTGAAGACTTTCTTTTCAAAATTTAGTATTAAAGTTTCACTATTTCAAGATAAAGATATTAATTTTAATTTAAAACAAGAAATATTATATATCATATTATAGTATAAACCTGATTTATAATACCTCTTTCCAGAAAACCCTTTGTAAATCAAAATCTTGTAAATAGGGAAGAGCTTTTCCATTATTTCTTATGGTTTGAAATGTGAACTTAATTCAAACATAACCCAATCACTCTATGTTTTCAAAATAATATTAAAGTTCTATAAAATACCTATTTATCTAGAAGATTTTTAGGAAGTTATAACGACACTGTTGGTGCTCATATCAAATGTTTTATCGTGTAAATCAGGAAGGAAAGGAAGATTAAAACAACAAAAATAATAATAACAGCTAATATCAAACACTACATTTTATGACCCGTAAGATGCAACTTTCGTTCAAAGAAAAGGCATTAAAATATATATCTATATATATAAGTAAAAATGTTCGTTTGTTCACTATACACTGCTAGACCATTCAACCAATTGCTAAGAAACTCTGCAGTTATGTTTACATACTTCTTAGATAATGTACAGATACCCCCATCCCAAAATATAGATTGGATTTCTGTAAATCAATTCATTTCCATCTACATTCAATTTGCTGAGTTACATGTAGCATCATCTATTGGCAAACAATTTAACAAGATTTATTAAACTAAATATAAATCTTATAAAAAAGAATATACAGTAAGACCCTGCTTAATGCTGATTCGATATAACATGGTCTGCTCGAAGCCTAAAACAACGCTCAAAATTTATGCTGATTCAAATTATCATGGCATTTCATTGATTCGTATATATTATGATTATTTATGAACACAAACCTATCAGCAAAAGGTGGCAATTCGTCATAGTGCTGTACTTACCTTAAATCTATGTTTGTTTTGTGCAATTTTGGAAAAATTATATCATCATGGATGCCATAGACAATATCAACTTCGCTTGGCAAGAATTAACTGATAAATGCATGAATGGAGTGTGAAAGAAGTTATGGTTGAAGGTATCCAAGAATTCTCAATGAGAAGAGCCTATCCAGCGTTAGCGTTAGGTTGACCAGGACTAGGAGATCTAGACGAGCAAGATATTGAGGAGTTACTGCAGGTTTTTGGTGAGAGCCATACCAATGATGACCTTTAAGAATTGGCAGAACAAGGAATTCATGTAGAACTGGAAAATAGAGATTCTGAAAATGAAGAATCCAAAGAATTTCTATTTCTTAGTAAAAGTTTGGTAATGATAACTGAAATCGTTGATCAAATTGTAACAAATGATCCAGATTTTGAAAGAAGTGAAAAAGCAAAACGAAGTGTTTTGTATGCAATCTTCTGCTACCAACATTTGCTTAAGAAAAGAAAAACAGCAACAAATGAAACTACATGACTTTATCACAAAAAACAAGAATTTCAGAACAGCCAGGACCTTCATCACAAAAAATGAACTTTACATTTCTTTGTGCATATAAACATTTGTGTGTTATTTAACATATATTATTATGCAAATTAATATAAAAATAACTTAAAATTAAAGTAAAATTTGTTTATTTTTGGTTGCATGTTCCCCTTTCCCTATTTACTCTATGTTAAAATGACCTCATTTAACGATGTTTTGTTTAGCGCTTTGTAGTCTAGAAATGCATCCCCCTGTGTTAAGCAGGGTCTTACTGTAATTTTAAAAAATATATATTATATTCACTTAAATAGCTGTACCCAGAAAAATATTTTCTGTAAAAAATCATTGTTAAATTACAAACAAGTAAAACAGCAAAACCGTATTTGGGACAAGACTATGTCTCGGAGTTGGAATCACTTTGATGCTCAAGGTAGGTCTCATTCTCCTATCTTCTTTGATATCGCTGCTTTTGGGCGCAATCATTCAAACTTTGCCGGCCACGACCATGAGATCATCCACGATGCATGTTCGATGAAATTAACCTATCTAATTTCAAAATTTCTTTCTGTTGCATGTCGGCTCGAGTTGAATTTTTGTCAATGCATAACAAAAAGTTTCCATTTTTGAAAAAAATAATCGTGGCTATTGTATCATCTGAAATTATTTTTTTATTTTGCACAAACAATATACAGTTTAACCCAATTATAATGTCATTGAATGTAATGACAATCCTACTATAATGTCAAATTTTTATCGGTCCTACGATTTTACTATACTAGATAATGTTAAAAAAAACCCCACTTGTAACGACATAAAACCGTTTAACGTCATATTTGAAGCACTCCCAAATTTACAAAATTAGATTACAAATTTTATTTAACATAGAAGAAACTACGTGTTCAGTCCTAAGGTCAGAGTTCACTTCTTAGAATGACTTTGGGTGGTACCAGTGGTGATATTCAGCGGGTTCGCACAGGTTCGGCCGAACCCGTTGCTAACATTTTCAAAGTTTTCCGAACCCGTTGTTAAACACACGTAACATTTCTCAGTGATTTTGTTTCTTTTAAAAAATATATTAACGCTTGGATGACCAGGGTCCTGATCTGTTGTTACCCCCCCTTTATCATAAAGATTACAGGGTATCGATTAATCGTTACCCTAATAAAAATCGGTTCTAATGAAAATTTTTGGCAACAGATGCCACCACTTGACGGTAGTGTGTTGTCTACCATCTGTTTCACATATTTGTGTCCAGGTGGTGTTTTGTCGACTGAAAAATTTTTATTTAGCGATTTTTTTTTTAATTTAAATATTTTTTCATTTATTTTATAGCATATTTACGTAATAATATTACTAAAATACGTTTAAACATGCTATAATAAGTTTATTTAGTTATAATAAATCAATGTATGATAAATATTTAAATTGTGACCTTCAATTTTGATACAGTGTCATAAAAAATTTTTGCGGCAAAAATAATTTATGAAATTTGCTTAGGTGATACATAACGATGTATATATGCTGATCCATACATTTTGGGAAAAGTTATAAGTCAAGGACCATTCTTGAGGCACCTTAAGGCACATGCCTGAGTTAACTCAGACTAGGAATTGCACAGTGTCACGCACAGTTTGCATTAACTTGAGTTAAGAACTCTGACGAGAGTAGTTGATTAATCTTGTCTGACGCAAGTTGGTAGCCCTGTCGATAAAGAGTAAAAGCATCAGCAATGTCAAGTGAGGCCCCTTGTGAGACTTCACTTGACAGGGGTGCTGTTGAAATGTGGTAGGGATCCCTGCTGCAGTAATTGCCCGGCCCAGCCTGAAGCCCCTGCTTTCGATAGAGCACCACTCTTATTGGCAGCAAGATGACTCCCACTTGTTGCACTGGTGCATGAAGTAACCAGTGTCTTGTATAGATTCAAACACAGTGTTGGCTAGAGAACTGAAGGATATGGATCTGACAAACTTAATCTTCTGGAACTTCAGACACACTTTTATGAACTTCCCCATTATTCTCGGCAGCGCAATGTCGATGGTTGAACGCTAAAAATGCAGCTGAGTGCAGTTGATACCACCATAGTCCATGGCAGTAAGAGCCACATGAAACTCCTTCCACATGGTAAAAGAGAAGCAGTTTCTTAGGAGGAAGACTTGGCTTTGCACACCCACTGCTGGCCTAAGAGCAACAACCTGCATGCAGAAACCAGTGGGGCAAAAATTCATACTTTCGTTGTCGAAGCCTTGCTGGTGGCCAGGGGGAATAGCACCTGTAGTGGCTCACAGGATCCTGCTAGCTGCTATCTACCATGACGTGTGCTTGGCAAAGCCTATCTGTGGCAAATGCAAATTTCCACGTGTCTTGAGGGGAGGGAGTTGCTTAAAGGCCCATCATTTGCTGAATGAGCCATAACTTCTGGGCTTGGATGACCTTGGGTAGGCAGCCGATTAAATAGATAGCTGTCCTGTCAGTGGGCCAAATCACTTGTGGGGAGGCTCTTAAATGTGGGGCATGCATGGAAAGTTGAGAGTTGCCTCAACCTCTCTTCTTTTATTTTTATCTTAATGGCTAAACATATAAAAAGTGTGCATGTGACTCTTGTGCAATGTAAAGNTACGTGTTCAGTCCTAAGGTCAGAGTTCACTTCTTAGAATGACTGTGGGTGGTACTCTCTCCTACCTGACTTCGGTGGGGTGAGGTGGCTGTTTTGCCTGTTTGTAGAAGAGGGTTGCCACTTTGTATTTTATTTTGACTCGATTCTCGGTCCCCTGACTACCTATGAGTCTGGATTTTTTTATGTGCAAATGATTTGGGCACCTAATACTCTGTGCCAAATATCAACTCTCAACATGTACTCCTTCATATCTCTATGCTGGTAAGAACATTGGGCAGTACGATTTTATAAACAAGACATAGTCTTTTCAATAAATATGGAAAATAAAAAAGAAAATAAATTTATTTACATAAATTTTACTAATATAAAACTTATATCTTGGTATAAAACATTTTTTGTATAAATATCTCCCTAGTTAGGTATTTATTTTTACATACAAATTAAGTCAATGATATTTAATTAAATGTACTTTTTCATTTCTTTTTTGCCTGTCTATAAGCATTCTTCACTTAGGCATCATTTAACTCAAAAGAATCAGCATCAGTCCTCCTGACCAAAATTTAATTTACAATAATCTTTCCATTAATAACATAAAATTAAAAAATAATTGGAAATCAACAAAAGAATGTCAACTCAAGAAGTTATTTTGAGAAGCATTTTTATACTGGATGAGGTTAAAAATTGCTGAGGAATGCTACTACAGAAAGAGTGAAATTAGGCATATTTTTGCTTCTGATTGCTTTAACTATTTATATAAGTTATACAGTAAAATAACTATATATAGATATCATACATTTAAAAGATCATCATATTAAAATTAGCTAATTAAATCATTTAAAACATGAACAATTAAACATCTTATTATCAGTATATAATGATTAGATAATTTAGAATAATTTAAATAAAAATGTCCATTAATTTTATGCTAGTTTAGAATCATAACATTTATAGTCACACTAACCAGAGCTCTTTAGTATTCATAACTCCCAAATGAGTAAATTGATTAGTTATGATTTATTTATTTATGTATAAAATATATATAAATAAGAATCATTGAAAGAATCGTTAAAGAAGCCATTACTAACCTGTTTTATTTTCAAAAAAACTAGATGATGATTTATAAGATACCAACCATGGTAAAGGTTGTTTAACTGATGATTTGAAATTATTTAAATGATTTAAACTCTGAAAAACATTGTCACAGCATAGTTCCAGGAAATTCTGACTAGTGCAATTCCTTAATGCCTTTAAAAATAATTGAAATCAATTTAAATTCTATGCAAAAAGTATATACTGTAAAAATTAAAACTAAAATTTCTTAATTAAATGTTATTTACTAAGTTTTAAATTTCAGAATCTATTATTAAAATTTTATAATAATAAAAGAATTTTACTTTTAACATTAAAAAATGTAAATTATAATTTTAAAGTACCTTATACATTAAGAAATTTTTAACAATTATAAAAACATGCAATTTTAATTAAAATGAAACTTTTTACTACTAAAAAATTACTTTAAATAAAATTTTATATCTAATAAGTTCTTTTGTTGAAAAATTAATCATTAAAAAGAGAAAAAAATTTTTGAAATAAGAGCATGCTATATATTTTAAAGATTCTAATGATTCAAAGAGTTATATTTATTTAAAAAAAAAAGGAGGCAATTAAAAGTTGTGTATTTAGTAAAAAAAACTTAAAATTACAAAAAGTATAAAATGTCTATGAATTACTCATTGAATAAATCGTTAAAGAAGAGATTACTAAAAAACCTTTAATAAACTTAAAACATTATTTACATAATACTATTGTACATAAATAATTTTTAATTTAACATTGATAATTGTTTTTAGTAAAAATTCCACAAAAAATATAGAAAAAATTTTCTTGGTATATATACAGTCAAACTTCATTAAATACAAAGTTGAAGGGATTTAAAAATTGGCAGTTTTATTAAGCAAATTTAGCAAAAAATCAACAGTCACATCATCAAATGGAGAAAACAAATGTTTATTTTTCAATATTGGCTAGAGTTGGCAGAATGATGATTAAAGCTACTGGATATAATAGATTGATCTAGCTACCAAATTGATTCCAAGAGCTGGATAAGCATAAAACTTAACAAATTTAAAAATAACTTATTTACTTGGATTTCAATGAAAAATGTTTATTCTTAATTTTAAAATTATGACCTAATTACAATATTTAATACTTTGATATTTAATTGAGTTGTTTTATTATTTCCATTATTAAAACAATAGCAAAAACTATTTCATAACACTACAGATTTTTAACTGAAAATCTTCCAATCCTATAAACTTCCTTGACAGTGAGATGGCCTAGGTAGTTAAAACATCCTACCATTCCAGAGGACCTGGGAACATATCTTGGTAGGTCAAAAGAACATCAGGAATTTTTTGGGTGTGGTTTGTCCAAGATATGTTGGACCTCATTCTTCAAAACCCAGTTGCCCTATTGTAGATCTGGTCAAACTCATGATGGGCCTGGAAAAAGTCCTCGTTACAAGTTAATGCATACAGGGCACAAAGAGTAAACAAAAAATTTGATTTCCAATGACATGTCAACTATCTTAAATAATCATTCAGTATTGTCACAGAGTACAAAGTGCTGACTATAAGAGAAAATAATTTCGTAAATTGGAGTGAACATCGTTGGGATGGTGTGTGTCCAGCAACTGTATTGTCAACAATAACAGCATTAATGTCATAAGCATCGTGGCCAATGTTAAAGTTGAAAAACATGTCCTTGTTCCTGGTCATGGATCCTGTGACTTTGTGGACATTGGAAGCAGTGTGCATTATATTAACCGATGTAATATAATTGTTATTGAATTCACAATGCCAACACAAGCTTTGTATTACATATTAACTGATATTTTGATATTTTGCATTAACCAAACTCATTAACATTGAAATGCCTATCCTGGTCCATAAGACCACAAATGAACTTTGCATTAACATGGACGTCACATAAAACTGCTAATATATTAATGGGATCTGACTGTATATATATAACAATGATGCACCAAAGAAGCCAGGACCCTGGCACCCCCCAAAGTAAAAGGGGGGAAAAACTGTTGTTTTCTGAGTTGGTAAAGGGGTCCAAGATACAACATTTTTGAAATAAAAATGTTCAATACAAAGCTAATATCAGCAATAATTGCTGGATACACTACCTTATTTTTGTAATCACCTTATTTACCTTTTTGTACCTTATTTTTGAAAGCAAATAAATAAATTTGTTATGTCCTTCCAATCCGACATTCACCAGAGGTCAAAAACGACTCAGAAGACAATTTTAATTCACAGATCTTTACTTATATGGATTTCAGATCAGAGTTTATACTACCGATCCCTCCCCAGTTTACAGATAATAAAAAACTGTTTTAAATTTACAGTTATTAAAACACACAAAATTTTAAAAAATATATAAAATTACATAGGTGTACTCTACAACAGTTTTCATTTTTCTTAGTAACCTTACATCAATCACAGTTACAATCGTTCTACATTGTATAACACTACTTTCATTCCTATATACGATGTCACTCCATATGTCATCTACCATCATTCCATTATTCAAATTAATTAAGTTATCATTATTTTTGATTGCAACATGTTCTTTAAATTTCCATAAATATACATGTTTTTAAAATAAAATCTTAATATTATCATTATTAATTGTACAATCATTCTTGCTACAATGTATAAACCAAGGTAATTGTGTATTTTTTAATTGGATTGATGCTGTGTGTTCCTTTTCAAATTGAATCTGTTTATTTAAGTATTCAATTCAAATAGAACTTAAAAACAGAGGATGTATAAACTACCTAGATATAACAATAAATAGAAGCACTACAGGAGTTAAACTTAAAAAACATGAAAAAACTGTATTACCAATAAAACTATAAACTATATGTCATACTGCCCTTTAGACATAAAAAGGAATAACTTTATTACAGCTTTATGGAAAATTTACACACATACAACAGATAAAAAGAATAGACTAGAAGAGCAAAGAAAGTTGAAAAAGATGTTCTTACTGAATGGATATCCTAACAGAATAATAGAAAAGTGGATAAAAGAATATATAAAAAACAGATATAATGTAAAATTTAAAGAATTAAAATATATTTCCTTTCCATACATTAAAAATAACTTCAAGATTTGTAAAAAAAAATTTTTTTAGAAAGTATTTATAAAATTAGCAGCAAATTTAAAAAATAAATTTAAAGAACTTATTTGTTAAACAGTAAAAAAATAAACAAAATAAACAGAAAAAAAAATCAGGTGTCATATACAAGATATTGTGTACATACAATGATAAAGTATCTTATATTAGAGAAAATGGAAGAGTATTAGAGAAGAGGATAGAGGAACATGAGGCATCAATTCAGTTTAAAAAAATACCCAATCTCCTTGGTTTATACATTGTAGCAAGAATGTTTGTGCAATTAATTAACAATGATAATATTACAATTTTATTTTTAGAACATGTATATTTATGGAACCATGTGGTACATTCAACTTGGCTTCCTCCAACATAAAATTTTGAGTGCACCACTAATATAAAGTATATACTTTTCTAATAATTAATATTAAAATTGTCTTTATAATATAATTACCTCATTTAAACTCTCAATACATAGGATAGTTTCTTTTTTCAATTTAGACTTGCAGCTCTTGCTTTTATTAATTTCATGACGTTGAACTCCAGATAACAAAGATGCAAAATGGCTAAGAGGCAGAAAATTCTGCTGCTAAAAATATTAAAAGTAATTATTAATAAATTATACACTTTTATACAATTTTATCATTTTAATAACTACAAGGTTGTGTTTAAAGGCTTAAAAATTAGGAAAATTAAGATTTTTATGGAGTAAAATTAGGCTACATAGGACAAATTTAAAAATAGTCAAAATTATCACTTAGATATCAATAAAATACAATGACAAAAGCCATCTACAGTATATTTATTTGATAAAATATCTTCTCATTAATGAGGAAAGAAAAGATAAAGTTAACTTATTATATACAGTAAAACTCAATTGTCCAAAGCCTGATTAACCAAGATTTCAATTATCCAAGACAAACCTGTAAGCAAATACACTACTTTTCTTATAATTCATAAATGCACTGAGCACATAAACAATGTAGTAGTTTAAACCTTCAACTATACAGAGTAAACAGTTGATGTTGAGGTAACTACATATTGTAGCACAGAAGGAACAACTATAAATCAAAAATTCTAAAGAACTTTTAAAGTTTAAAATGTACTATAAAATTTGTTTCTGTAACTTTTTATCAATTAACTTCAATATGAGACAAACCATTCATATTAAAATTCAATTACAATGATAGTTTTAATAATAAAAATGTGTATTATATAATAAAGCCAAACAATTGCCAGATTAGATTGGGCAGTAACATAGCCAATCTAATCCAGTAATTATTTGGCTTTATGCATTACAAAAGAATTTGATCCTGTATAATCACTAATGTAAGACAATTAGAACAATTTTTGAAAAAGCAAGATATTTCTTATTTTCCTACTACATAGTAGTAAAAGTAAGGTGAATACAAGACCTGTAATTATTATTAACTAAAGATATATTTTGAAATAAATCAGAATATTTTTTCTAATTATAACAACACTGTGTTATAATTGGAAAATATAGTTAAAAGAAAAAAAATTCAAACTAATATTGTTGCATTTTATATACATATATTGTATACATTAGTAAAGTACAGATAAGCAAATTTTTAGTACTCAAAATAAATACCTACACCCATGTCTGTAATTTAATGAATTCATGAGTACACATATTTGCTGCTACTGTAAAGGAACAAAACACATTAGAAATGCTGTATGGCAACTTCTAATGGAAATGATGTAGGTATATGCAAATTTACAGATAAGGAAATCAGTATAAAGCATTTTCTGCCAGTTTGGGCAATTGGCATTGTTAGGTAATTTCTGTGCTGTGAAAATGTTATCACCTTTTAACTGCAAAAGAAGATTTTTAGGCAGTAATTATGGCCAAAAAAAAAATATTGATGACACTATGCATGATAGGATTATTGGAAGATTAGAGTCTGGCCAAACTCAAAGACAAGTTTCACAGGAAATTAATGTTCCACCAAGCATTATCTGTAGGCTTTGGCAACAATTTCAACGTAGTGAAGATGTTTGAAGACAATACAGTATAGGTCACCCAAATGTCACAACTGCACATACAAACTGGTATGTGGCAATAAATGCCCAATGCCACCCCACAAACACTGCAAGTGAATGGCTTAGAGACCTTTCAGCAGCATCAGATATCACCATACCCAGGCCCAAACAATTTACAGATAGCTACGTGACATCAGCCTGTATGCAAGATAGCCTGTTGTATGTATTCCTTTAATTGCATGGCACATGCTGATCTGCAGAACATGGTGTATTGAACACCTTGTTGGGACCCCACAACTTTAGGCCACTGTACTCTACTGATGAGTCCCATTAAGTCTAGAAACTGATGGTTGAAGAGTGTACATCTGGCAAGCCCCAGATATTTTATAACCCTTCCCACATCATTGAATGTCATCATTCTGGAGATGGAGAAGTCCTCGTTTGGGATGGTATCATGTTAGGGTCTTATACACTGCTGCATGCATTTGAACACAGTATGGTAACAGACCAGATTTATAGGGATGTCATCCTACAGCAGTATGTGCAATATTTTAGAAGTGCATTTCATCCTGGGTTTTTTTTAATGGACAATAATGCTCGCCCTCATAGGTCTGGCTTGGTTCAGGAATACCTGGAATATGAGGATATAAGGCATCTGGACTAGCCATCCTATTCACCAAACTTAAACTCTATCATAACATGTATGGGATACCCTTGGTCATAAGATTATAACAAATCATCCTCCACCACAGAGCTCCAAAATGTACTCATACAAGAGTGGGATTCATTACCCCAGGAACTGGTGGACAACGTTATAAACAGCATGCCAAACTGCTGTGCAGAACATATTGCCATTTGCAGCAATCAATCACATTATTAAGGTTCACAGGATCACAGGTGTGACATTCACAACACAAGTGGTGTCATGTCGGAAAGTCCAAGTTTGCTGTTTTTCTTTTTCTCCCAAGGGGCTAGATAAACCCAAACTTCTTTTCTCATTGCATTTTGTCTTCCTATGTTATATTCATTTTTTTTAAATGTGTTTGTTGCAGATGAATGAAGCACATCCTCCCCATATAGCAAAGTCCTTAAATTATGGACATGAATGTATTTTGCAGAAATGCATATTTCAGAGAATAACAACTATAATGAAAATTATATATTCGATGTTGGCTTCAGAATGTCCATTATCAATTTATTAAAACATTTTATATCTATCAATAATAGAACAACACACTTCATCAAAGATTTATGGTTTAACATATTCAACTGCATTTCAAATGAAATTCAAATGTACTTGGCACATGCTACTTCATTCCTTGCAATTTTCTTCCTTCTAATTAAATCAATAATAGTAAGAACAAGTGATTTAGTGCTTGCTGTCTAAGGCCACAAAATCCTATACAGCAGATAAATAGATGGATAATTTAATTTTGTTACCAATATTAATTTAATTTAGAATAAAGTTTCAAAAATTCCTTAAGATTATTACAATACTAAATAATCATGTGCTACTTTATATGATTATAATTTACACACATTTAATATTTATCCACAAAATTCAGTGTTCTGATATTCACAAGGTAACTAACTCATAGTCAAAAATATACACCTTATTAACTCTAGTAAGAAGTTTAATAGAATAATATTTTAGACCAAATTAACTGATCTTCTTCAGTTAACAAATTATTAAATACAAAGTTTGAAATGTAAAAGAACAAAAAATATAAATATTAAATAGAATATACAAAATTTAAAACACAACAAATATCTAAAATTTAAATACAAAGGTAAAAACAATAATAAACATAAAATATAATATTATGTTAAAATAATAAAATATGATCAAGTTAAAGTTCATATAATGTGCATCAAGCAGTAGAGAAAATGTCCAAATCATGGTGATCAATGCATGTGAATTTCTTGTGAGCCTTATTCTAATCTCTCTAAATACTTAAGAGAATTGGCATTCTTGGTAGGTCTGATGATTTTCATGTCATCCCAATTCATTTGGACGTCATGGTGAGTAATATAATCCACCACGGCATATTAGAGTGATTCCTATATCTGTTATTTTATCCTTTATTGTAGACTGTGTCTGGTAGCCCCTATGTACTGTACACAAGTTTTATTTTAATTAAGTGGCCTTCTATTGAATAGAATAAATCCCAGACAAACTATTATGATCATAGTGCATCTTGTTTTCTAAAATCCTAAACACAGCTGGGTTTATACACTAGACTCAGTCACCTCCTTATGTATTCTTTTTAGTGCAGGGAAGTAGTTCAGAACAATCCTTTTATGCTCAGAACATACTTGATTAGCCCTAGATGACTGAAAAGTGATAATTAAATACTATATTAATTCAATCAGGCACCCATGTTGTCTTGCAATCTTTAAAATGTACCTGAGTTCAGTTATAATGCCCAGATACTACAGCCGTGTGTGAATGCTCTCCTTATCAAAGACCTGAAAGCATAAAGTTTGACATGGTGAGAATCCATGGAGTTGAAATTGGCTGATTTGTAAGTTTAAGATTGGTGGTTAGTTCCCACCTCTGCATGAAACCAAAAGATCCAAGAAATGTACAGAAATTTCACTCTCCTGATCCAATTGTAGGAGTACCCTACGAGGATTGTCATTGATTGATCAGAAAAAATGTTGTAGGTCTGGTTTTTTTGCCATAACATAAAGATAGCATCCGTATATCTAAATATCAATATATAAAATTACTTGTCCTGATTGACTGATTGATTCATTATTGTACAGAGCAAACCGCTGAACCTAGAGGTGAAATTTGGTACACATTTAGGGTATGTCATGAAAACGCACACTAAATAGGAATTTTTGGAAATTCTCCCACGGAGGAGAGGATTAAGACTTAACTTGAAGAATGGCTTCTATTGTACTATTTTAGATGCGATTTTTTGTTTTTAACTACATTTAGTCTTCATTGAGTACTCAGGTGTATTAAATTGATAATATTTCAAACATTGTTATAAATATTTTTATATATTTCAATTTTTTAACAAATGTTCAAACTGTTTTAAATTCGAATTTGTTATTGCATATTAGTTCAATTATAGAACGATTATAAACGTTCCGGAAAATTGATCAAATTGAAAACAGTTTGTTTGATTCTTAGCAATTCTCATCATTCTCAGTGGTAGGTGTTGTATAACAATTACTATGGTTGTTGAAATACTGAATATAAATGGGGTTTGCTTGCAAAATCTGTGCGGACAAAGTCGCGGGTAACAGCTAGTCTAGCATATGGTACGATAAAAATTTCATCTTTGTCAATCCAGCAAGAATTTAATAGCATAAAAACATTTTCAATCATTTTAAACGACCTTCCTCAATTACATAAAACTGAACATTAAAACAGAACACCAAACGATTATGGAACAAATATAAAAATTAACGGAAATTGTCCTTGTGGACTAAATATAAATAAATACAGTAGACCCCCTATAATGCAGGTTCCTATAACGTAGATTCCTATAACGCGGCAAAAAAATTGCAACAGTATTTGTATAAAGACGCTAAAAGGGACGCGTAACACGTCATCACGGACGAGCAGCCGAACTACTTTCTGCCATCCAGCGCCATGCTACAGAGAGTTTAGGCGAGTAAGTTGAGTTTACTATCATCTGTACAGTATGTAAATTAGGTACCGTAAGTCTAATACAGCACTGTAATTTTATACATTTCTTATTCAACGGCCATAAAAATTATTTCTATTAACAATATCTCCAAAGTTCAATGAATTTTTCGCAGAAAAATAACATCAGAAATCGCGTTTGGTGCGTTGCTCCGCGACGAATACAAGCTTAAGCAATGGCGACGTCGAACGATGCACACTCGGTAAGTAATCCTACAATTTTTTGTTTATAGCATAGTTTATACGGAGTATTCCCAAAAAATTATACGTATTTTGGAAATGTTAAGTCGAATTAGTCTAGAATTGATTAATTTTATAAAAGAAAACCTTTCAAACAGCCATAGTCCGTAAACTTCACACGTGTTGGGCTGCGATTGGCTCATGTATTTAAGGATTCCTACAACACAAAATTCGTATAATGAGGAACGTATCTACCGCATTATAGGGGGTCTACTGTAAATGACATAAATATGGTCAAAAAGAACGAAAAATAATAAATATAAGTTATAACATTGATAGAATTATTAATTACAGTCGATCCCCCTATAATTACGGTCCCTATAATTACGATTCCTATAAAACTACGAAAAAATTGTGACTGGTATCCGTAAAAAACAGTAAAAACCCCCTATAATTACCTCAAACGTCATCGGGCAGCCGAACTACTTTCCCGCCGTCCGTAGCGCCACGCTACGGAGAGATTTCTATCGTCTGGACAGTATTATATAAATTATATATAAATTAGGTACTGTACATATAATTATATATTAATTATATATAAATTAGGTACTGTATATATAATTATATATTAACTTATTGTAACTTTGTTATAATTAAATATATAATTTCCGCCGTCTAGCGTGGCGCCACGCTACGGAGATTTTTACGCTAACTATCGTCTGTCAGTATGTAAATTAGGTACCGTAAGTCTAATACAGTACTGTAATTTTATACATTTCTTGTGAAAGAAACATTTCTTATTCAACGGCGATTAAAATTATTTATATTAATGATGTCTCCGAAGTTCTACGAAGTTTTCACAGAAAAATAAGTTGTTAGAAATCGGCCGCTCTTTGCTGAGCTGTTCCGCGACGAAAACAATGTTGAGCAATGGCAATGTCGAATGGTGACACTCGGTAAGTAATCCTACAATTTTTTGTTTATAGCGTAGTTTATACGGATTATTCCCAAAAAATATATACGTATTTTGGAAATGTTGAGTCGGATTAGTCTAGAATCGATTAATTTTATGGAAGAAAATGTTTCAAACAGCCGTAGTCCATAAACTTGATACGTGTCAGGTTGTGATTGGAAGGATTCGTAAGAAATCGGATTCCTAAAGAATGGAACATATCTCTATCTTATAGGGAGGTTGACTGTATTATAAAATGATCTCCAAGCAGTAGATAATGCATCCGTGTCTCCAGTGGTGATATTCGAAATATTTAACAAAGGGTTCGCTAACAGAAACTTTTTCCTTAACCTAACCCCAAGCCCGAGATATCTCGGGCAAGTTACATAGCGTTACATAAAACTCAGGCGTTTGGACCCACTACAATTTTTTTTTTTTTTTGGATTTTTGGAATGTTTTTTAAGTCTCCAAATTTTTTCAAAAATTTTTTCCCGCGCGAAAAAATTTTATCGCGATTTTAATTTACCTTTAATGACGCACGATTCACGCTTAATTGCTTTTTAATTGTTTTTTAATGGGAGTTTGATATCAAATTTCATTCATCGTTCTAAAGTTGTAGTGCACGGATTTTACTTCGGTTAAGTTATTTAAAGCTAGTTTCTGATGTCAAAAACGACCTCCGATAGTTTTTAAATTTTTTTAATTAATAGATTTTATTATATATAAGTTTAATTAAGTCGGGGGGTCGGAAATCGCAATAAAAATTTTAATTTTTTAAAAATATACGGCCAGCTAGTATTCACCCTACTATAAACCCATCGCCTCCCGAGACTTCTATGAGAATGTCCCGGGAAATCCAACTCCAGCTGTGTTCAAGGTCATCCAGCTGTTTAAACAATGACTCATCAGCGTCAGATTTCACAGAAAGACAAGACAAAGGAAAATAAAATCTGAAGCTTTTTCTTCAGAATTAACGCATTTCTTTCGTTTTTTCAGTTTTAAGTATTTTTTATGTTTAATTACATTAATATCAAAAATTGCTAGAGTCCCAAGGAGTTAACTGCTTTCCCTATGACTTTTTCTCAAGAAAAAACTTTTCTAAATCATTTATTTTATCATTAGGTATTATTATAATAATAGACAGATGTCATCGTTTCTCGAAATACAATATCTTTTTTATTTCGCTGTCGATAGCCCGACACGTGTTCCGCAGCCATCTTGTATTTTCTCGCGCGCGTGGGATTGTGGGATCCCTCGTATGACTGGATCTAGTTTCAAGAACTCTCTTGAGTCGATCGCGATTAAATCTCGTTTCAGTCGAGATTGAAACGGTCGATGGAGGTTATATGCGAACGGCGACAAGTGGAACATGGCGAACGGGGTATAAGGCTCTAGTTTAGTAGTGTTACAGAGTATAATACGTATATTTTAATATATTTTTTAAAA
Source organism: Centruroides sculpturatus (assembly GCF_000671375.1). Lineage (NCBI taxonomy): Eukaryota > Metazoa > Arthropoda > Arachnida > Scorpiones > Buthidae > Centruroides > Centruroides sculpturatus. The sequence continues at coordinate 1,500,758 of NW_019386694.1, read as the reverse complement.
GAAACAAAACCGCTGAGAAATGTTACGTGTGTTTAACAACGGGTTCAGAAAACTTTGAAAATGTTAACAACAGGTTCGGCCGAACCTGTGCGAACCCGCTGAATATCAGCACTGCGTGTCTCTATGGTTTATGCAACCAGTGCTCATGTGCACCTTGAAGATTTCCAACTTCTCCAGATGCCTCATCACCTGTCTATTCGTTGTGTTTTTTATTTGTTCCATAATCATTTGGTGTTCAATTTTTAATGTTCAGTTTTATGTAATTGAGGAAGATCATTTAAAACAATTGAAAACATTTTTATGCTATTAAATTCTTGCTAAATTGACAAAAGTGTAATTTTTTATCATATTTCATATCCAGTACACAGTTTGTTAAATGTCTAACATATAGTAGAATGAGATGCTGGAATTCAGGTAGAATTGCATTTTCCAGATGGCAGATGACAAGTTCACAAAAGATTGCTAAGATGAAACTACGCAAGGGTACACACCTGCCTTGAATGTATAATTTGTTGTCACATGCAAAAATCAATGAGTAGCAAATAAGGTGTGCAAAGTTCTAAGATATGCTTGTGATATCTATGTCCAATCTTGAATGTTTCTCCTCACCAACAGAGGAAAGAAATGAGTTTGAATCAAAATTTGATATGTTGTTTGTAGTAACAAATAGAAAAACAAACAACATATACAGTGGTACCTCAGGATACGAACGCACCAGCATACAAAATTTTCAGGATACGACATGAAATTCGAACATATTTTTGCTCTACGATACAAATAAAAACTCACCATAAGTTGTTACATTAGTTCACAGCAACATTTTTTTTTCACTTCTGTTCATTGGTCTCAGTCCACGTGTTTGCTTCGTCGTGGAAGGATCTCGCTTGATAAAAGAAATCTTGAGGTATTATCAGAAAGTGACTGATTTTATTGAAAAGAAACATCCCAAAAAGGTTCACACTAGCCATATTGCTGCTCAGAGTAATGACATTTGCCTAAGTCATTTTAGAAACATTTTAAAAAGTAGGCAAAACCTCTTTGGATAGATATTTTACCAAGCAACCTCTAGCCAGTAAAAGTGCTGGTGGAAGTGAAGGAAAGAAAACAAAAAGCAGTGAATAAAAATTAAAAATATATATATAAAACAACACTAATTTTTTTTTTATCTTTTCTAAGTTATTTTTAAGTTATTGTTACATTATGTTATGCAAGTTAAGTTTTAGTATCATTTCTCTTCTCCCTCTCTTCTGCCATCAGTTTACACCTCCACCGTCGTCTATCCTCAAAGGTAAAGTGCAAATAAAACTACATTTTTTTATCAATTATTATTCTATTATGATTATTTATACATTTACAACTACAAAATGCATTTTTCAGCATTTTCCTTACTATAGTTTTTTTTTAATGTACTACTTAGCTTTAATTTGAGTGTGTTTTTCATGTTGGAACGAATTATTTGGTTTTACCTGTAATAGTATGGGGAAAAATGATTCACCTTACGACAATTTCATGATATGATCTCAGTTTAGGAATGGATTAATTTCGTATCCTGAGGTACCACTGTATACAGTGTGTTCATTCAGTACTGGGAAACAAATGAGATGGATACACCAAATTTTGTTTTTTCATTCTAGCTGGTCTAAAGACGATTGTGATTAAACCACAGAATTTATCTAATACCAATTACTACAACATTTTAGGTTTATCCAACTTTGCCATCACCTTATTAGATGTATGATGATTTTTGAAAAAAATAAAAATAAATAAATAAAGTAAATCTTACAAGGTGGAAAATACAGTAAATTATTTAACAAGAAATTTAATTTCTATCAGTTGGAAAATTTTCATTAGTAAATCTGAATTAATTTAATTCAATTTTGAAAGATTTGAAAAATATCATAGGAGCTAGTAATCATCAATTATAATTAATCAAAGGTAATTAAGCTAAAATTAATATATAAGTGGATTAACTTCTGGTTAGATTCTAAATAGTATGAGCAACTATTTGTGACATCATCACAATGCCAAGCTGCAATTTTCAATTATATTTTTAATTAATTTATTTAATGGAAAGTTTAGAGGCAGGAGGCCCTCTATTACCTATATACAAATTTCCAATGCAAACTGGAAATCACATTATTTCAATTCAAAACTTTTCTCCTGAAATGAGTTAATAGATGACTGACATGACTCTATTGCTAACAGGTAAAGTATAATGTACAGGGGCAAGAGACTACTAATTTGAGATGGAGAGCATACATTTTAAATTAAATAAATTAAAAATATGATTAGAAATTGCAACCTGACATTGTGTCCATATCACAATAAATAATTGCTCATTGTAAATATATTTAATTTTATGTAACTTTATTTAGTAAATTAATTCAAAATATTATAGTTTAGATATTTTGATTGCTTATTAATCCTTAACTCAATAAATTATAAAACCTTGACCCTAAAAAATCATTAATAAAAATTTTCGATAAAGCAAACTAACTACTGTTTCCCGTGATTCATATTAATGTGAGTTGGCTGGATTACACTTGGTAGCATATAACTTGTAATGGCACATACCCTGCAAAAAATTGCTAGAATGAAAATAAAACCTTTACATAATCCACCCCATCATATATTCTGTACCTAAATCAGCCATTTATAGGTCCTGTATACTCCAACTGAATACTAACTGCTTTATATGGAGCAATGGCTCCATAAAATTGGCATATATCATTAGCTTCACCCATACACCTTGTCTTTTAAACACAGATAATCTATGGGATACATGTGCAAAAATGCAGTAATTATCATAATAAAGTAAAAGAAATTTAATAGTTGTAAAATTTCATGCAAAGTGCATTTTATTTCCCTTAAATTTTTGTATCTTTGTTTTAAGTAGAAAGTTTAATTATTGTTTTAGTATTTATTGTAATATATTTTTAAATACAACTTACATTTATACTAGTAAATGCAGGAAAAATTATCAATTCTAACAATTATTTATCTATAATAAGCATAGCAATTATCAATACACTTTGGTATTAAACATCTTTATTCAAAAATTAGTTTTTACTTCAAACAACATTAATTAGAAAAGACTGCTATATAAATAAATATGAATGGCAACTAAAAATATAGTAATCAGAAACTAAAGCATTTTCAACTAAAAATTTTATTGAAATTATTAATAATCAGATTTTTTATTATATAAATAAAAAACCATTAATTTAATTTTTATCATCAATTATTTCTGTAATAAATTTATAAATACTGTCTATCTAAAAATTGATAAAACCATGTAATGTACACCTAAACAATAGAGGATCTAAACTGGATCTAGAATAAAGTCATCTTTCTTATTTCAGCTCATAAAATATATTCTTTATCTATATCTATATATATATATATATATAAAAATGGACATGTATGTCCCTATATTTCACTTTTCCGCAAAAACTACACATCGCACGTGAATGGTGTTTGTATGTGGTGGTAGCCCCAAGTCTCCATTCATGCATAGGGGTGGTTGCGTCTTGATAGCTATAAGGGTGCGGGAGATATGAGGCTAAAAGTGGCTTTCTATTTCTAATGTTTTGTTCGAATTTGTTCGAATTAAATTTGAACATAAAATTTGAATATTGGTTCGATTATAGAACGATTGTAAATGTTCCAGAAACGTTGAAAATACTTCGTTTCACTAAACGTAAAAATTCTCTAATTAGTTTGGAAACGGGGGACCTAATTCTTGCATTCTGTGAAAATGGGTAAGATTAGCTATAATGTATTTATCTTAATCTTCACTATCGTTACTTTTTGCCCAGCAAAGCGGGTCCTTGCAGCTAGATTCTAGATTACTTAGAAAAACAGTCTTTTATATATATACAAAAAACTATATTACATACAAATAAAAACCCAGCAAAGCAGGTCCTTGCAGCTAGTTAGTTTATAAAAATAGAAAAAAATCAATGTTGTATGTTGATTAAAACTATAAACTTGGGACCATAATAATAATAACAGTGATGCTTTCTTCAGGATACCAAAATTATTAATTAAAAAAGGAAAAAAAATTCAAACAGGAAAAATGTACAATAATAATCTCATAGATAACCTTTGCTTTATTCCAGTAATCTACTACAAAGAAGAAAGCACATTATACCAAATGTTGCAAAATGATAAAGACACCATAGATTGAACCAGGGCTCCTAGAATTTATGGCATACCATTAACAGATGACAGATTTGGAAAGGATATACATAGGAACCACAAACTGAGACCTATTCTTAGTTCTTCCAATAACTCAACAAAAGCAACACATGAGACATTTGATAAGTCTCTTTAGCAAAAAGCAGTTAACAAACCTTAGACAAATCACTGTTTTCTGCTCCACATTAAGGTTTCACTACAGGTAATCTGTTGAGATATGACCGACTTCCATGCTATCAATAGTTGTAATGCTTATAATAAAACTCAGAATCTTAGATCTCTTAGCAGCAGGATTAAAGAACACAGATATGATATTGAGAAAAGGATACAAACAATAATGCTTTCCATATATGCCTTGGAAAAGGAATTAAAGATAAACTTGAGCAAGCAGTTTTAATAAAGAAGAAATATAGTTATGGAGATATTGCAGATATTTAAAACAGCCTTAAAAAAGGATTTCATTAATATGAGAGAGACAGATGTGTTATGAAGTGCTTGGAAAGCTTTTTATGATAATTCAAAGAAAAAAAGCTTATTATTATAATTCAATTGAATGATGATGGGGTTTAATATAATTATATAGAATTGTGAAGTTTAATTTGGTAAATTTAAATTGTGTAAATGTCCAAAATAATTTAAATTTTGAATCAAGTTCAAATGTAGAAAGCAATAAAACAAGCATTCTAAGTGAAACACATGGAATCAGGGCACTCAAGCAATTTGAAAACATTTGTTATTTGTAACAGTTTACTGGAATAAAGCAATAGTTATCTACGTGATTATTATTTTTACTAAAATTATTTTATTTATAAATGTTTTTGTTGTCTTAAAAGAACAGCTTCATTTCTACTTTCAAACAAGAACATGGTTTGTTATCAAGATGTGTCAGTTCAAACATTTTTAAACAAACAGAATTATAAATTCCAAATTTTTTAACAAATAAAACTACCAAAATTAACAAGAAAATGTGTGTTATTATTATAGACAAAAATATAAAAAAATAATTTAGATTTAAATGATAAAACAGCAGTGTATAAATGATATTCAAATGGCAGGTTGAGTCTGATTAAATCCAGCAAGGAAACTATTAATAAGATGGGCTGTGTGAGTTCATTTTGAGTCCAATGTTAATGAATCTTAAGTATTAATAATGTTAATGGAGCAGAATAAGAAATGTAAGTAACACTGTTCTACCAATCTGATAGAAATTGTATCTAACCATTCTTTAATAACTAAAAGATTCTTCCAGTTGACTTGTACTGTACATCTTTACATAAGGCCCAGTGTTCATGGTTGATTACTCTTACAAATCAATACATAATGCTCCTTCACACATTTTCCTAACATTCTGTAAGTACACCCCATATAGTAAATTTATATACAGGCTCTCCAAGCAGACTATATAAATTCCTGCCACATCCCTTTCTATCAATGTCTCTTTGTCCAACCCTAGTAGTTGCATGATTATGGAAAGCTGTTTAATGCTTAAACAGATGTTAGTTTCAGTGTAAGGCACAATGATTCAGTCATAAATTTACCTGTTATTACATATCTATTTTGTTCAGTTGGCCTACTTGCAGGTTCAATGATTGCTTAGATACCCTTTAATGAATCCTTTAACTACCAAGAGTGAGAAGCCATGTGAAAGTGCTGTTCAAGTGATGTAGTAGAATTCTTGCTGTTTATGAATAGGTAAAGACGAGTGTTACTGCTCTTATAAGGACATGAAAGATCACTAATTTATGGACCATTGTCACATAATTGCCAGTGCACATATGAATCCAAGTTAGGGGAAAATAAATTCTCATAGTCAAGCACTGTAATTGTGTCAGCTTGCTTACATTTGGCTTTTGTAAGGGCTTTAATGACGTCTAATACAGTAGAACCTCGATTATCCGCCCCCCCGATCAACCGACCGTCCTAGTCGGCAAATTTCAAATGTCCGCTAGTGATGTGGCGCTACAATATTTGGCTATGTCTTGGCTACTTTAATATTATTTTTACGTGTTTTAGCTGGCAACACTCATTCGACCATGAAAGGGAGCCAGTATTTAAACAAAGCTTAATTTTCTAATTTTTAACGATACAATAGCGACGATTATTATTTTAAAAAATTTTTGTTAAGCTTAACATTGATGAAAATTCAACGCAAAATAGGTTAATAGCGATATACTAATATACTAATTACATGGGATATAATAATATACTACACTAATAATGGATTTTTTCATACTTTTCGGTTATCCGACTTTTCAATTATCCGACCAACCCCAGTTCCCAATTAGGGCGGATAATCAAGGTTCTACTGTAGCTGCTGATAGAATAATCAGAGCTAAAACCTAATGAGATAAGAAGAGCATGTAATGCTCACTCTAGTGTGATAAGGAACAAAGGACTTTTCTAACATTAGTATAAGGGTCAACCCAGTTTGTGAAATTTCACCGTGCCAAAAAGTCTAGGAGCTACCATTCTTTCGGGGATGAAACTTCAAAACTGTTGATAGTTTTTTTATCTATGGCCAGTACTTTCACTTTTAGCATGGAGGTCATGTTTCAGTTTAGTAGGTCCAGTTCTTAAAAGGTAGTCTTTTATTTTAGATTGATATGTTCTTCACTTATGGAAAACAGTATGATCCTTAATTCTTCCCTACTTTGCTCAATGTTCCACAGTCACCTTAGCTTCATTTTTCATGAGTGATCTGTTCCAGATATGTCAGACTCTGTCCCTCAGTTTTTACTATGGGCCAGACCCACAATAAGGACAGTGAGGACAGATCACCCATGACAGACAAGGAAAAAAGACCCTCTTAGGTCCCATAGAGCAGAATGAGTTTTTAAAAATGTCACCTCAGCATCAGCCAATCAGTACAGTTAAGGTTAAAAGTACTTCAATATTTATATTCTTCGTGCATTCACAGCAAAGCTTTTACAAATTATAAAAAAAGTAGCATGTTCACTTACAGGTTTGCTTACAATAATTTTTTTTTGCTCTTTCCACCCTGTGGGCACTAAGAGGGCTTCTTATAGCAAGCTGATTATGGGTTCAGCCAGTTCCACAACAAGGCATCAGATGGTGAGAGACACGGGCCAAATTTTTCAGGGATTGGATCACCCCCAAAAAAGTCCTGGGGATTTTACGACCTGTCCAGATTTGATCCTGGGTCTCCAAGAGCGGTATGCTGCCACCTTGACCACTTGGCTGGCCTACAATAAAGTGGAACCTCAAATAATCGGAACTTGGATAATCAGGAACCAATGTATTTCCTGCATTTCTTTTCTATAATATAAGTATATATACTGTACACAATACCACTAATAAATAGACTGTTATTGCTATCTAACAATATGGTTTTCCTCATAGCAAAAACCAGGATTTAGAATGATTCTCTTTATTCTCATTATGCATTATCGGTGGAATTCATATTGTATTCAAGAACTCCTTTCATACCATTAAAATCTGTTTAAGATTAGCAAAGATTGTGATGAATTTACTAATTTGATTTTCACAACTTTTCATAGTTTAAATTATAAATTTCATGAAACGCTTGATCTTATCAAATACCAATTCTAATTATGTAATAATAATTGAATCATAACACAACCATACTATAACGTGCACGTAAGAGATCTCACCTGAATTTGCCAAATTGAATTACTAAGGCTAAACATTGAATTGTACAATTAAGTCCATATAGTACAATGTATATATATATCGTAATTACTAATTTTCGATTTAAGATGTATTATTTCTTTCTCGGTAATTCACAAATATCATATCATCCCAGTAAAAAGAACATCAAACCGATAACGAAAACTTAGAAGATGGTGTTGATCACTCGGATGGGCAGAAAAAGAGCCACCTACTAATCTGAGAATAATAAAATTTTATTTATTTTAAAATATAATTTTGAAAAGTTTCATTTAATATATTAAAAATAATTAAACTTTTATAATTTAATTTTAGAAAAAAAAATTATTTATGAATAATATATCATCAAAATGAATCATGTTGATATGATGTAATTTTATAAACTATTGCATATTTCTTTTTAAACGCAATCTTAAGTAATATGAAATAATGTATTTATAATAATTTTTAATAACTGCAAATAATTTACTTGTTTACAAAAAATTAATTTTATTATTTAAAAAAATCAAAAATTTAAGAAACCTCCCAGGGATTCTATCTATCGATTTATTATCGGAGTTATTTTAAGTTTGGGTTTTCTTTTTATCGATCTGATGATTTCTTAATATAGAAATAGTTATAAAGATAGATTTTTGATCAATAAAATAATATGTAAATAATATATTGTTGGAGCCATATATGCAGACTTTTTATCACAATGTATATGTATTCGGCCTTACTCGCTTAGCGGGTAAAGTCTACTGAGGGACCGGAGATCAAATCAGGGTGATCGAAAAATATCACGAATTTTTCGTGAGTGATCCGTTCAGAGTATATCGGGCTCCGTCCTTCATCACCCGGTCGTCACCATTGTAGACCTAGCCGAACCCAAGATGGGTATGGAAAAAGAGCCATCTTGATGCCAATTGGACGGAAGGAATCAAAACAAAAAAGTAGTATCTTTCCATCGTAAATGTTCTAGACTCGAATACATAAAATATAAATCCTCATAATTTATCATAAAAAATTCGGGTCGTTAAATCGTTTATTATTATTCATTTTATACTGGTCAATTCTATAACGGATCAAGTTACCCGAAATGATAAAATTGGGATCAATCTTACGAGTATATGCTGGTATTTTGCGTCTACATATCGGTCGGTTATAGTTTTAGATGTAAATATTTTTTTCTGATTAACTTTTTCATAACTGCGGTTTAATATTTTTGTATTTATTTATTTGAAATCTGAAAAGTTTAATGTTCTAACTTTAAGATAAGAAATTTAGCGTAATCTTTCGTTTATAGATTTGTAGTTTTTAATTAAATTCGTTAGACTTTCACGTGTTCATGTAAAAAATGTTTATAAATATTTCTCAAAAGTTGCATAACACACGAAATAATAAAACATTTGAATGGATTCTATTATCATTTCATTTCTTCGAGTCGCGCAATTCATTCTAAATAATCGCATGCGATTTCTTTGAATAAATAATCAATTGATTCTGATTCTCTGTAATTTTTCTACATCATAATTTTCGGAAATCTTCAACTTGTTTAGGTTTCGAATTTGCTTGTTTAGAATTATTACATCTATTCAAAATTATGAAGAATCGTGTAAGTCTTAGTTTATTACAAATTAATTTTTACATTGATTAAAATATTGAATACGCGCATTTAGAACACTGCAATTTCTGAAAATACGGAAAATTTTATTTTTTAATTTTATAAAAGTTATACTTTAACCAATTTATACAATTTAATTATAATGTTTAATTAAAATACTATATGTGTTTTTAACATTTAGTAACAATTTATAGTTTTTATCTGCAGGGTCTTATATCTTCAATAGACTACATAAAGTGGACCCTCGTTTTACAAAAGTTTTTCCATGAACTAATTAGGTCATAAAGTGAGTTTATTATATTTTAGTTTTTTCATTGAGTGATTTTATAGACTTTTAAATTGAAAACAGAAAATTACTGTTATCTATGCAAGACCAATCTTATAACATATTTTCAAAAATTAATAATATGTTGCAATGAATTGTAATAAAGTTTTATACACAACTACTTAATTATGACATCAGTAATATTTTTATCTATTGAATGATACTCAAGATTGAATGCATCATTCGTGTTTGTTAACATACAAAATTGAAACCTCTCAAATATTGCAATCGAGTTTATATTAAATAATTAAACTGATCTCCTCCTAAATTAAGTAAATTAAGTCTACCAGTGACCGATTGGATAACACTACTAAACATTAACACTGCGGAAACACCGCATGGCGAATCTCATTTACTAATTTTTTTCCTTTTTTACCATGTGGTTTTAATATTAAAATACTGTAATTTTATTTTTCCCGTTTTCTTTTATAATTTAGTTCCCTTAATTTTAATTAATCGCGAAGATCAAGATTCGTTTCTGTTTGCATATATGGTTAAAAGAATGTTTTTCATCCCAGCCCAGGGTCTCACTAATAGTCAATTATTACTGTATTAAATATAGTATACACAAAATTAAATAGAAAAATTTGCGTAAAACTGACACCGATAGTAGCGCACTTTTGCGACAAAATGTAATAAGCTATATATACATGCCTTGTTAAATTCACTGCTAAAGGTGTTTTAACATTGCACGCAGAGTAGCGCTGCAATTTAAAAATGGTGGATCTCGGCGTAGCTGTTAAAATGTTTTGCGAATTATTTAATTCGAAACATTTTAAAAGTAATTCATTTTTGTGATATAAGACTTTGAGAAGTAAAATTAACGATTTAAATTTAATGTAAGCAGCTTCTTTCTGCAGCATAAAGTAGATAGTAAAACATCTTCAATATAAAAGTTTTGTCAAATATTTTATTTTACTAATGAGTATTTTAAAAGAAAAATTAGTACAAACAGAATAACAAATCAAGGTGATCAAAACCTCACACTTTTATTGTCACATCATATAAGAAATCAACTTCACACATTTCCACCGTGGAGGTAGCCATCTTGTTGCAGCGAGAAAAGCCAAGGACTTTAAACTTCAAGGATAGCCAGATCCCGTATATTTGTTAGCATGACCTTGGATCTATGTGACGTCACAGCAAGCCCTCTACTTCAACATGACAGACCTTTTAAATAACAAAATACGATAAAATATTAAATCAGTTCTTAATTAATTATTAAATTACTACTAAATGTAAACTACTGTAGAATTTTCGGATTTAATAAGTGTACTGTACGTCAATAAATTTACAAGTGTTTTGTGTAATATTTATTTAACAAATTAATGAGCTATATTTTTTAATATGTGATTATTTTACTTAACTTTTTAATTTTTTTTCGACAATCACCATTTTCAGAAGGCATTCTTTTCAATATTTTATAGTTTTCTTGTTTAAGATTTCTATAATTAATTCTTATTATAGTTCTTAATTTACAAAAATCTTTTATTAAAGTAAAAGGTAAAACTGTTTCCACTGACTAATTCTGTACAACTCCGGGGCCTTTTTTATACGATTCATCGTGATATATTTCGAAATATTTATTCCATTCTATAATTTTTGCTAGCCATTCATCAGTAGGTTTAATAAGCCCTCCATAAGATAAATGTTGCACCCATGACGGAATGCTATAGTTGTAATGATTTTTAATTTTGTTAGTGGAATTAATTAAGTTTGGGTATTTTTCTTTATATTTATAGGCAAAATATCCTGCTATATACTCGAGAGCATCGTAGGAAGTTTCTTCAGAGATTGTGTTAAAGTCTAGATTGCATGTAGAGTTTCCTGAAGATTTATTTGAAGAAAAAGTAGTTTTACATTCAGTATATTGGTCTGTATTTTCACTTGATACTTCTACATGTGCTTTCTCTAAAACTTTGGGTATAATATATTCCTCTTGTCTTCGATCTGTAGTATTTACTTTTGACTCTAAAATACCAGGATTCTTACCTAAAATAATCAATCTAATCCTATATATAGCATTTAATGGGCTTGGATGTTCATTAGGACCCCGGCTTCTATTTTAAAAAAAAAAGTTTTCCAGACAATCTTGATTTAAATTGTGAGTGCAGATGTATTTTATATCAAAAGTCGATTTCATATCTTGAAAAAGATCAATTAGCGATTTCATTGAGATTATCATTCCTTTCTGGAAAATTTGGAGGGCATTTTTTCCACTTGCTCTCATTGTTGAGATTATTTTTATCATTTTATTTAAATGTTCTTCTTGTAATTCCAAGTCTACACCATATCCATTTTTGCTTGGAACAGAACCTTTTGGTGCATAGCTATTAAAAATGTCGAACCACATATTTATATCTCTAATATACGTTTCATTGATAATAATAATTGATTCATAATAAACGTTTCATTGATATTCACATTCAATTCTTTCCATAAACTTATGTTACTGCAACTACAGTCACTGACGCAAGCTACTACATTATACGATAGTAAATAAAGTTCTGCTATTAATTTTAAAAGTATTTCTCTTGTCATTTTTTGATCAAACCCGATGTAAACAGGTTGCTTCCAATTTGAAAAAAGAAGGTTATTATTGCAACCATACACAGCACACCTAGTACTCAGCATTTTGTTCTTCACCTAACATAAAAATATAGCTTTAAATATTTAATGACTTATATTTAAATCATCTTACCTTATAAAAAACTTAGTCAAATAAAACAATTACAGAAATATTAAAATAAATCACTTCGTTAATCACAAAATTGGACGAATATTAAAAGCGAAAACTAAACACGTGCACACCCTGCTCTATGTAAACAGAGAGGTCAGGTCTCTACATGACGTCACTAACTTGGCATTCCTGGCTAACATTGTAGAATAGGGATCTGGCTATCCTTGTAGTATATAGTCCTTGGAGAAAAGCAACTGAAACAAGCGCTGCAGATTTAACCTCGAACCAGTGAGACAGCTGCGAAGATCGCTGGCTCATGAAAATGAGTTTAGCAACGCTCTCAACGGCACCGCGTAGCAGTGCATAGTTTAACTTAACAACAACCCGACAGTGAAATCCTTTCTGACGAATAGTCCCGCTAACAGAGCTCCTAATATATCAGTAACTTCTGTGTATATATCAGTAGCTTTTCAGATATACCTCAGAGAAAACATTCGGATTATTTCTGCGTTTCTGCCATATACTATACATTTGTGTGTTTTGCTTCAATTTGTCGCCCGGGAGGATTTGTTGTTGGAGGTAATCTCTGGTTATTTTGTATTGGTTCGCTATCATTTGTTATCAGACAGCTTTCTACGAGATACTGACGAATGATGAAATTAAACATAAGTTTTGGGATGGCAGTCAATAGCGAGGTTGCAGCCAAATTTTTCGACGCAAAAACGTGAACGTCGCTACGTTCCAAACGCTATTGTCAAACTTCTAGACTTACAGAATGGCGGCGCTGAACGTCCGACGTTCACGTTTTTGCGTTGAAAACTTCGGCCGTAACCTCGCTATTCACCGCGTGATCATTTAAGTAGTCTGCGACGATAAGACGACGACTGTGACTAAACAGTCACCCGAGAAAAAATTCACCAGTGCACGGTTAGTACAATACTGCGGTTGCTAAAAGAAAGAATTTATCATATGATTTGCTTATAACAGATTACTGATTTTGATTGAAGGCAGCAAAGTAAAAAATTGTAATGTAGTTCCAATAAATAAGACATTTTTATTTATAGTTTCCTAATTGTGTACAACTAGAAAATAAAAAATTAATTTTCAATTAAAGAAATGTACTTAAAGAATTGTGTACTAAAATATTAGTTATCCATAAAATAAGTATTTAATTAGGTTTAATCAGTACGTAGTTTTAAGTAAATTTGTTACCATTGATACAATAAAAAAAGAACGTATTTAACTTCTATGATACATTATTAAACTAAATAGGAAAATTAAATTTCGTTCAGATCACTTTTTTGGAATTTTATCGATACAACACAGTCCTTGACTTTCGGACAGTTCGTTCTTTTATACATAATATACTTTAATACAGTATCCTTTTCGTCCGCCAAATTCAGATTTTTGTGCATTTTCAACTAACAGAAATTTCGAGTTATACAGTGTCTCTTACTGCCAGTTTTGGTTTCGATAACAATAATCAAAATCATTATGAAACTTAACTTTTATTGTTTATTTTCTGTTTAAATTATGGTTTTATTGTTTTAAATAATGTTTTATGCATTATAATATATTCACGATAAAACTAAAACTTTTTCTATCGTAATAAGAGATTTTTCTTTTCTTGTTTTTTTTAGTTCTAAGAATGAAACTTCCCTTGTGAAACTCTAGTGTTCGATTTTCGTACACTTTATGTATTACGTCCGAAAGTTGGAGACTACTTATGTAATAAGTTGAAATTTCAGAAATTTTCCGTTATATTTTTTAATTTATTTTAAATTGTTCGATTCATATTTACATGAAAAATTATACGGTTACCAATTTTATTAATTGGTAAACATTGCAAACAATTTATACTTTGTGACAAATATATTAATGAAATACACAAATACAGTAATTGGGTTTAAATTGTTTATATGCATTCAAGCTTGACTTTGCTTAATAAAAAATAATTTATATTTCTATAAAATAAAATGAAGCACGAAAACAAACTATACAAAATTATTGTGCCGGTATAAATGTTATTTTTTTACGTATTAAAAATGAATTTATTTCTATCAAATTCATAGAAAATATGGTTCAAAAAATTGTAAAGTTTATATAATAACTGATAGAAAACAAATGAGTGCAGTAATTTGAACAAGAAAAATTATTCACCAAAGTGTAGAGATATTCATGGAAAAACAGAAGATTTTTTTCTATATCAATTGAAAATAATTGTTATATTATCATTTTAATTATTTATTATTTTAATCATTCTTACTTTAACCATGAAAATCACTAGCCATAAAAAAAAGTTGATTAACCGAATCAGAAAGTCTAGAAACAGCTTCTTAAATCTCTGGAGTAAAAAAAATAAATACCTAAAAACAAAGTCAACTCTGTCAACAAGTAAACAAAGTCAACAAATATTACCCATTAAAACTCTATAATGATACCGCAAGTTGAAAGATTGTAAGTCTATATTCATAACAAATTATAAATTCTTTTTATTTATTTATTTTTTTAAATGAAAGATAAAGTATTTCATTTCTAATTGGTATTATTGTATTATGTAAATATTAATACGCATATTTAATTATAATAGATGTAGAACAAGGCAACTTTTGGATTAATTGACAGTTTGAAAGGCTAATTTCAACATGAAAAAGTCGAGTTCTATCCTTCCTTGAAGCAGAATTTGCTTTTCTTTTTCTTCTTAGTTCTTAGTAACCGAGATTAAAGTTAATGAACAAGAAGATAAGGATTTTTATGTAAGAATTTTAGACAGGATTATTGTCCAACATTCCTTAACAAGATAACTTGTTAAGGAATGTTGAATGCTATATGAAGCTATCTTGTTGAATATCAAGAACACGTATTTGTAAAAGTGAAGTTTTGATAAATAAATATTTATAACAATAAAAATTTGACGCCATCCGCTGCGAGAGAACTCAGGATCGAATCCGGGTGATCAACTTTAGGAATTTTCAAATTTATCCATTGCTACCATTGTGGATCTGTTCGAACTTACTAGGAGTATGATAAAATGACCCTCTTAGCCCACAGGATAAAAAGAGACAAAAATGAAAATAAAATAAAAATATGTTTGCAATAAATTCAAATCATTTTTATTTGTTAGTGATAAGATTCAGGGTTCTGATTCATGAGAATTTTGATTCTAACATGGAGATTCCACTATAGACACTCTTCAGATTATGGAGCATAATACGTTTTCACTGTGGACAGCCATAATACAGTAGACTACATTATATAAGACATAAATCTAATAAAAGTTTATTATGGCTGAAACATCATTATTGAATTCGTAAAAGTTAAATTGAAGAATATTATTGTATTACTTTTCTAATTAATATACTGTATATATATTTTTAATGTAGCTTAGATTTACTTAATGAATTCTATCAATAAGAGCTTCGATGAATCCGTTTTGTTTGATTAGTATACATTTTTACATTAATATAACATAATTCCTACGTTTTTATAAGAAAATGCAAAAAATGATATTAAATCGACGTGTCTGTAAACATTGTCAAAACGAATAAAAATAACAATTCTCGATATTTAATCGCTAATAATAGTAAATCTGTTTTAACGTGCTTTAAATTTTTTGAGCTGCAATTTGAAAAAATTGTAGACCTATAAATTCCCACTGTAGTCCTTCCATCCGTCTTTCCTTAATCTCGACAACGCAGTTAGATAGATGAAAGAAGAGACCAGTTATGGAAACCTTAGGGGCAGAATGTCCCGATTAACTATATTTATTATTTCTATTCAATCTATTACCTTAAAAGGAGTTAGATAGATGACTGGCACGACTCTAGTGTTAAAGGAAAAGTATGGTGTACAAGAGCAAGATACTACTAATTTGAGGTGGAGAGCATATATTTTAAATTAAATCAAAAATATGATTAGAAATTGCAGCCCGGCATTGTGACGCTGTCACAATAAATAATTGTCTACAATTGCATTCAAAATTTTGTTCTCAAATCATCTTTATTATCGTTTTAGTTGCATCAATAACATTTTTAAAAATACGGTAGACTTACACAGATTATTAAATAATTATGCTGTATCAAGAGAAACAGATAGAAGGTGATTGATTTTTACAAGAATATGTTGTTACTCTAGCCATTAAAAATCATCAAAACTAGTGATTATTATGAAATTTGTTTAAGGATTATTATAAATTTATTTTTTAATGTCATTCAGAATTTATGTTTGAAGATCTAATTTAACAGCTATTGGAAAAAAGCATTTAATTTATTACATATTTAAACTTTTGGTGATTGAGTTAAAAATGGTTTTAAAAATAAATAAATAAGCTATAATTATTTTAATATTGATGTTAAAATGCTTGATAAGTTTATTTTTTTTCCTACACATTAAAAAGAAAACCCAGTAATCAGTAATATAAAAGAAGTAGTGCTAATTTAGTTTTAAAATTAGATATGTTTAATGGACAGGTTGTTGCAGAGTACAGAGACAGATGTTGAAATATAAATTAATTTATTCTATTAAAATTAAAAAAAAAAATTCCAATTGAATAGAGAGCTTCCTTATTCATCTTAATCTATACTTTATAAACAATTTTAATTATTTTATTTATTTATGAATTAAATAATTAATGTAACTGTAAATATATATATTTCACAATAATGGATTAATAAATATTCTGTATTATTAAATTAAAACAATATTCTCTTTGCCAATCGTTTAATTTTTAATAATAAAAAAACCTTTACTTTATAAAGATAGAAAACTATGGGGAATTGTATATGTGCTTTATTATAAATAAAAAATAAAATCGTTTCGGAATTCGTAATATAGTGTTATTAGAAAAATTATTAAATTATTCTTCAAAAATCAATAATAATTTGATTAAATCTTTTCAAGAAAATAACATAAAACATATAAATACAGAATTTATTATTTTTTATAAAAGATACAATAATCTTAAATCGATTCTTTAGGTACTGTACATAAGCTTATATATACTGTAGATGTCAATAAAAATTTAAAGTATTTATTAAACTATATACAATAACTCTAAAAGAACTAAGCTGTTTCGGAAAAAAGTTATCATAAAATATTTTATATTCAGAATAATTTACTACTGTATTACTATTTTTAAAAAAGGATTGAATGAGTTATGGCATTTAAATATGGCTTTTAATGTTCACCAATTAAAAAATATATATACAGTGTACATATTTATACAATAATTATAATAACTGATTCCTCTCTTCCCCTATCACTTTTTTTTTTAAACCCAAAGACTAGTATACTGTATCGCTATCGATTAAAAACTAATAGGAAGTACTAGCAGATGAATATCCACACAGCTACCATGCAGCTGTGAATATGCGCAGGATGATACAACAGCATGTGTTTCTTACACAATCTGAAAATCAGATGTTTTCAAGATGATGTAATAGCACGCTAATATTAGACGATGATAAATTATGCTATAGATCGTCGTAATTTCACCTATAGAAAAATTGTATAATAAGAAATTAAATTTAGTAAATGATGTAGCTTTTGTGATCATTAAAAATTAATTTATAATTATAAACACTTTTTAATGTAATATCTTATGTTATCGTATAACATAATGCACTTTCTTAAACCAAATAGACAGTGTCTGTCAGTTGTCCAAAGAGACAAGTGCCGCTTACTTTTTAAGGCCCTCGATGTGTTCAAAAACAATCAAAACAGCATTTAAGAAATTGTATTGTAGTTTTAAGTATTAATAGCTGGAAAAATAAAAGTTTTTTCTTAATACACAAGAATTGCAATGGAATGAATAATTTGTAATAAATGTTTTTGAGGCTTGTAAAAGGAGGCTCGAGCCAAATAGTTCTGCTGACTCTCTATAAGAGGGCCCGAAAATAAATTATGCCATATATCCCATTAATATATTTTTATTCCAAATAGCTATAAATTGATGTTAATACCGATAAAAATAGATACGAATGACATCATCTACCGTATGTATAAATAAAATAATACTAAAAAAATAATAAAGCGTTAATTCTCAAAAATTTAAAAATCAATTGCTAATGCCTTAAACAACAATCAAAAATATTTTTTTATAGAATAAATTATATTTAATTCTATAAATTTTCGTTGTTTTACTATTTCAGTATCATATATGAACAATAAAGAATAAAACAAAAGTTTTGAATTTAAATATTGATTATATTTTCATTACATTTTTTCCTCATCTTCAAATTTTCTTTTTTAAAAAAAGTAGAAAACAAATGTACAAAAATCAATTTTCTAAAATAAATAAATACATTTTAAAATTATTTCCTTTTAATATTTAACCTTCTGTTTACAATTTACAAATGTTTAAATATAGATAAATTTTAATTATATAAATTTTCATTCTCAAACGTAATTAAATTAACGATAACTTAATGAGAAAAATATCTGATTTAGTTAATTTAATATTTCTCTAGTGAATAAAATATATTTGCCTTTTTTTCCTGTAAAAAAATAATAATGTTTATTCTTGTTATTTTATGTAAAAAATATTTCAAATCATTAAACTTTTTTATATAAATAAATATAAAATACTTATAAAAGTTCAGTAAATCCAATATAATCAATTTTAAAAATTTATAAATTAAAATCAAATAAAAATGCACCAAAATACTTTTTTATTATGATTAAATTTAATTATAAAATTTAAATATTCTATAAATTTTAAGGAAGTGTATTGATTTATTATAAAATTTAAATGTATTAAAAATAAAATATACCCGGGTAATTTTAAAAATTTAATATAACACATATAACAACTTTTATATTATTACTTATTTAGGAAGATTTTTATTTGTTATATTTTTATTTTACCTTTTAAAGATTAAATTTTGACTAACAATAAAATGTTTTAAAATACCTTTTTATATGGTAATTTTTTAAAAAACTTTCTAAATTATTGTGCAAAGTGTTAGTATTGTATATATTATATTAATATATCAAAAATCTTGTTCAAATAAATTAAATTAGCATAGAATATAATAAGATGCAAATATATTTTTACACGTATTATAAGTTATTTATTTACTTATTATTATTGCACAAAACTAAAATAAAAAATTTAGTTAATGCAATAAAGAATATATTTGTTTCTTTTTTATATTTTAAAATAAAATATATTTTAATTAGCTATCATGATAATTTAAAGCATTAAATACGTATAATATAAAAGATATTTATAGTTAATTAAAATTATAAAACGTTTTTAATAATTAATTTCTATTATTTGTGCTTTAAAAATTTTAAATGTTTAATTTTTAATAAAATTTAGAAAATAAAAATAATTTATGAGAAATTATTTATTTATTTTAAGTTCTGTAGTTAATTGAGTTGTTTGAAAATTCAAAAATGGAAAATAATTGCATGATACTTAAATATAAATGCGTTTTAAAAATATGTTTTCAGGCCAATTTAACCATTATGTGAAACAGCTTAAAAAACATTTTCTCTTTTAGAAAATGTATTGAGAATTTTTAGTTGTTTGTCATGGATAAAGAATATAATTTATTTTCGTCTATTAAAATAAAGTTATAAATTTTAGTACTAATTTTAGTAAAATACTAAAAATTATCATCATAACAGGTTTATAATGAATACTAATTGCATTGTATTATAAATTTTCACGTTTAATAGTATATTATTCAACTAATTTTAGATTATAAAAAAAATTAACAATTATTTTTATAGCTCGTGCGTTTAAATTTTAATTATCTGTAAAGTAAATTAATTAAGATAAAGTATTCCCTTTAAAATTTCAATAATTTTTAATAAAACATTAAACTAAATTCAAATAAAAATAATTTAATTTTAAAAATAAATATATTTAAATATTTTATAAGTTAATTTTTATAGATTAATAGAATTTAAATTTTATTTTTCGAAATTTTATTTAAAAGAAAGCATTCAAGTTTTTAATACGATGTATTAAACTATTTAATATTGTTTCCTTGATTTCTCAGTTGTGTCTGGGATAAGTGCCACAAATGCTAAATTAAATCACAGTGATAATTATTTTAACTTTTTAAAAGAGGAAAGAGACGTTTAGGACATCGTATATATTAGAAAGTTTATTTTTAAATATCTTATATAGTTTCAAAGTTTTATAACCCGTTAAAACATTTTTAAAGTTAAAAATATGCAAATATTGCTGTCAGTCTTGTTAATTAACCACTTGTCGAAGATTGTTTTTCTCCTCCCCTTTTTTAAATCCTTTCACAATGTAAAGGTACATTTAAAAAGTATTGTTTACAGAATTCGGTGATCCAAAACATCTCTAGTATAGTTTTGTCAATATAATTGATCTGGAACATTATTAGATATAGTTCAGTTACTCCTTAAGTCTTGAGTATCCTATCAATTTATTACTGAGTATTCATGCTTAAAGAAGATAAATATCTTCGTCTTAAAGTCTTTGGAAGACATATAAAGCTTAGATGGTATCTAAATTTTCTCCCTCCATACAATTTTATTAGGTTAAAATGTTTTATTTTTACTCTACTCTAAACAGAACATATTTATTTAGATTTTACAGTAATTTTTATTAATTAGTGAAGTAAATTAATTAGAGCATTTAAATTTTTACACCAGTACTATAAACTTATGTTTATTTTTTAAATTTATAAATAAAAATAATTAATGTAAAATTAAAAATATTTCATATTAATTTTATTAAATATCTTAGTTGTTTCAACAATAAATTATGTCTATGAGAAACAATAGTGTTTCTGGGTTATATATATAATACGACTACATTTTTCGATTCCTCTGCTTTTGTTCTATTGTATATAGTATTGCTTTGTTCCCTTCTTTCGGTAACATACTGTAAAATTTACTTTGGATAGTAAAAAATATGAGAACAATTTGTTGACGGATTACGCATTTTTAAATAAAAAAATATTATTTAAACGTAATGTTAAAACGTTTAAGTAATTTTTACTGCTAAATTGAACATATAAAAGATAGAATTAAAAGGATATTAAACTCAAATGCGACCCAAGCTTATATTTACGCTCATCCCAAATGTTCTAATGACGCTTCCTAGTGAATACGTCATTATATCCAGTAATCTGGATCGTTATCGGTACCTTTGACGACTGACTCAACATTTTTGTTACACGATATGTAAACAGAGCCGGTTTAAGTAATGGAAACAAAGAAGAAGCCGCCTAAAACTAGTCATTATTAAAAGATCCAACTTTCCTTTATACAATAATTTGTTGTATAGTAATTTCAATTTTTCACGCATAAAATATAAACTAAATACCACGATATTTAGACGAAATAGCCTTGTAAATACTTAAGTTTCGCGAACAATAAAATAGTAAAATTTGACCTCAAAATAGCCCTCTCCCGTTTAAGACTAGTTACTTGAAACGAAAGAACTCTAGCTTAAGGAAAAATGCAATTTAAAAGAAAGTAAATCCTGTTTAAAATATTTTAGAAATCTTCTCTTTTGTTGATTACTTTCTAGTTTTATATAAATTATTAGTAATTATATTAAATTAGTTGTTCACAAATAAAATTTTAGTTAACTGCACAAATTGGTATAGCTTCTAAGCTTGCTTGTAAATTATTAAAGAACGTTTTAGCCAATCAATAGATAAATATTGCATCGTGTCTCAGAAAACTGCTTCCAGAAAAATGAAATTAATTCAAAATAAATGTAACAGAAAATAGTTTTTGTGTAACTAAAAAAAATTCATCTTAAGCTACAGTTAAACATATTTCACTCGTTTATTTTTTGATTTAATCGATAAATATTGAAAGGTGTATATTTTGGCCCCCCATGACCTCCTTTCTAGAGATACGGATTCTTCAATATTTCCACGAAAACCTTCGCTTTAATATTCAAACTCTAATAAAATAAACTTTTTTTTATTTTTATTTTTTAATGTAGATTTTTATAAATATTTAATGAATTTTTGAATAAATTTTTTTGTGTGTTTTTTTAATCTTTTCAATAGAATAAAAGTTTTATTTTTATAAAATTAATTTTTTTTATTTAATTTCAAATTAAATTTAAAACGAATTATAAGCTGTCAGCATTGTCTTTTAAAACTTTAAGTACAGTTCATAAACGTCGATGCAAAGTTAAATATGATAAAAATCCTTAATGTTATATAAAGTAATATCTTATCATTAAAAATTCATTTCACGTCTGTTATATACTCACATTCTCAAATAAATAAATAATATAAAGTGACAAATTTATGACATATTTTATAAGATAGACTATTTTAAATGACTCGCCTGATACCCAACTCCACTCACACACGTAACTCTTATAATAATAAATATATAAATTACAAAAATATTGTTCGTTAAAAAAAATTAAATATAGATTCAAATAATGCATTAAAGTTTATAAATAATTTAAAAATTAATAATTTAAAAAACAATTTTTAATAATAATGCGGTCCTTTATAATAACGCATTACGTAAAACAGCGTGCAGTATATAAAGTTTTATAAAGTCATAAATACTAAAAAAAATTTAAATGCAATTAAAAAAACTAGTTTAAAATTTAGTTTTATAAATGTTAAAAATATTACTTATAAAAATAAATTTTAAAAAATTATATAAACATGAAAATTTTGCTAATTGTGAAGTGTAATAACAGTGTATTGTTTTTTGTTTTCTTTTTTAAT
Source organism: Centruroides sculpturatus (assembly GCF_000671375.1). Taxonomy (NCBI): domain Eukaryota; kingdom Metazoa; phylum Arthropoda; class Arachnida; order Scorpiones; family Buthidae; genus Centruroides; species Centruroides sculpturatus. The sequence goes on along the minus strand of NW_019386694.1, from coordinate 1,477,605 downwards.
GCATAAAAATACACGTTTTGTAATATTAAACTTTTAAAATAATAACTAAGCTAATTCGTTGTAATTATTTAAGAAATAAAATTAAAATAAATTAAAGCGAAGTTTTTATTATTAAAAGTCATTTTCGTCCTCTAGATATTTTAACTCACACAAATAGGAATAAGAGAACATCCACCTCTGATTCCGACCAATCAGCAAATAGGCGTTAGAGGACTGCAGTAATGACGTCACTTCCTCGGATCAATGTGGTGAAAAATACTTTATTGTGTTTATGTAGTCGGCTGCAATCGTCGTCTGGGTAAGAATTCGCTGGTTTTTTTAACGCGTAAAATCGATATATATTTAACGAAATAAGCGGATTTACGAAAGATTAAGCTATGTATGGATAATAGTAAATTATTTGTATTTTTAAGCTAAGAGCGAATATGATAAATTCGTATGCGTCAGCTTGGTTCTTTGTGTGGCCACTCCTAGACGAACGCTTCTTGTGACGTCGGATCTTCTGCTCAGTTTTTGGCGGGATGCACGAGCTATGACGTCGATCGGGTTGCTCGGATGATAAAATCGTCGTTTGTCTCCACCAATGTTATATTTCTTCTTTTGCATTTTAAAAAAGGATGGTTAAAAAAATAATGCCATTCGTCAACTAACAAGTTAGTGCATGTCGTACAAGCAGACGATCTTTTATGTAGTTACGATAATGCACCGTGTCCATTTCCTCTACCACTCTCTAAACTATTATTGATTGTTTTGTTATCATGGCACCAGCATTGACAGAGACGAACCAGGAGGACAACTTTAAGTTGCCCCATTCACCCAATTCTACCTCCATCATTAACCCAGCTCTCACTCAAAATAATGGTGATCGCTACACGTGCAACATTCCTTTCGAGATAAATCCTAAATATCATCTTTCCGATATGTGCATAGGTAAGTCTGATGCCGAATTAAACAGCTTTATAAGTGCCAAGGAGATCCTGCGGCTTAATGGTGATTCTGTGTTGAACGGGTGTAACGATGGTTCCAATTACAATGGCGAGAACCTGGAGAGTGAATACAAGTTTTCGAGAAAACAGAGTCAGGGAAAGAGTACTTCGGACGTCTGCGAGCTCTCAAAACTGGTGATGCAAAAGCTGGCGCACGCTAATGTGCCCGCGTATCATTCTAAAAACACGCATTGTCCTGACGGCGATAAGAAAGTGGCCGACTTTGCTCCAAAAATAAATGGAGAAGTTGTCGAAGACACGGACTTAAAGAGAAATGTCAAGACTGAACAACCGTGTGCATTAGAAGAAAAGATAAAGTGGGATAACGCCACTAAAAAATTAGAAAAATTACAGGATAATACTCTGAGATTAATGAGGCAGATTCGTTGTTTGCAAATGCAAAACGTTGCGTTACATGTGAGTAACGAAATAGGTTCTTTTGTTTCATATGGCAGGACCAAACTGGATAAGTATCAAGAAGGTTACAGGAAAATGAAAATGATGCAAAAACCTACATACTCGTCTAACAAATTTGTTAATCAAGTATCATCCGTTGCATTATCTCAAATGAAGAAAAAAGTGCATTATATGAAAGAAAAACACGGAATTCTTTTTCAGACATCGCCGCCGATAGAACCGATTTCGAATGATACTGCCGATGTTAGCAATGGAAAAATTGATCCCGGTGACTGTGTGGAAATAAATCAGACAGTTGGTACACTTCTTTTCAATTTGAAACATCTTGAATCAGGTATAGATTCGGATGCTACCGAAAGCTCTTCGGGCGGGGAAAGTTGTGACGAATACGAGGATATCGATGACAGAAGAAAAAATTATCAAGTGCCAATGTAAGTAGTTAAAATTTCTAACTGTTATTGATTTAAAATATGATCATTTCAGTAAAGATAAGAATAAAAATGTCATACTTTTTATATGATTAAAGATCATAAAATTTATTGATTTTGCCATGAATAAAATAGCATTTTTTTCCATTGAATTTTAAATTGTAAAAGAAAGTTTTTTGAAAAATTTTGTTTTTATATATTATGAAAAATGCATTTTAATAATTCATTTGATTTATTTTTCAAGCTTTACTGCAGTAAATTTCACTTTTGCATTAGGAAATTTTTTTATTTTTAAATTGTTTTACAATTTAAATAAAAAAAACTTGTCTTTCTTTTTTTTTAAACTTAACAGTGAGAAAATAATTCTGATTAATAATTTATGAGATTATTTAATAACTGTCTCAATTTTCGTTTAATTAAAAGAGAAGATATTTTGGATAAGTACAAATAATATAATATAATATATTATTTTAAGAATTAATGATTATCAAGATTAAAATAATTAAGGTAAATTATAAACCTATTATAATCATCATTACTGAATTAATTTTTATTTAATCAATAAATTTAAAATTAGTATTTAATTTTATTGGTTTTTTCTTTTTTAAAGTTTAGATATATATTTTAATAAATATGTTTTTAATCACTTAACTTTTAAAATAACTACTTTGAATAATTTTTTATTTGAAAAATAAAAAGTAATTTAAATATTTAAGTTTTTTTTTAACTCTAACAATAAAATTTATATGTCAAAATTTAAAATTTAAAAATAATTTTTATATATAAATAGAATTCTATAAAAATATTTTTATAAATCTCAAAATTTTATGTTTAAAAAAATATTTTTATCAAAAAATCCTATTATGAATTATGAAGGTATATCATTTCATTTTATATATTTTATATCTATATCTCAATGTATAAAATGCAATACTTCTATATTTGTATGGATTATATTATTACCAATTTCTTTAGCTCATGACCTGTAAAAATCTTTTTACTAAAATGTGCTTTAATTTATGTGATTTTTTTTTTTTATCTGTTATATCCTTATTATGAAGAGATTTTGATTTTATTATTGTTAAAATAAAAATTTATGTATAATTTTATTAAAATTTTAAAATGTGACATAATTTTTTTATTTTGTATTACTTAAACATTTACTTAAGACTTCATTTATAATGTGCAAAATCAATTGCTATATAAAGTTCAGTTGTGTTTTCAATTTCTGATTTTTTCATCATTGAAATATATTGTAAACCAAGTTTCTTTTAAAAGATTTGAGCAAAGTGGCATAAATTAATTTTTAAATTATGAAGCTTTTTTTTTAAAAAAAAAAGTTTGAAAAGGTGTATTGAGTAAGACACAACAAATACTCTGATTATATATAAAATTAATTAAGATAATTATATATACATGTATAATTAAATATAAAAAGTAGTAGTATGTTTAGATATTACCAAAACTTATGCAAAAATATAATTTTTTGATAATTCTTTATTTTAATATTTGCTCTAGTAATCTGATTTTTATTTACCTTGTGTTTTATTATAATTTTCTTTTTTCTCATTGGCAGACTATGCTTTCCATTCATCAACTACAGGTAGTAGTTTTAATTTGAAATTGGTTGTAATGTTTTTTTTTTTTTTTTTTTTTTTTAAATTATTGAATTTACTTAAATCTATAGTGTGATTATATTATTTCTATGAATCACAATTCTGTAAATTCTAAAAATAAAACAAAGTGCAAATGAAAGATTTTTATAAAAATTTTTTTTCAAGTTTTTCTCATTTTTAGTTCATTAAATAACGATTAAATAAATGTTGAAGGACTTTTTATAAAAAAGATTCTTTTGAATTATACAATATGTAGAAGAATTTAAATATTCCATCCAATTTAAATTAAAAATTAATATTGTAAAAAAATTATTTATTATAAATATATAGAAAAGTTTTAATTAATTTGAAAGAATATTGAAAATTACAAATATATAACAAAATGTTGTCTTGATATCTTCAACAAACATCTTAGAAACATAAAATACATGTAGCAACAGAGAAATTTTTTATTGTAATTACATACTTCTCTTATTTGCACAGTATTAAATTTGGGATTGATTTGTTATACTTCTCCTATTTCATAATTTCCTGTCTTTGTTGCTAATTTACATAATTAAAAGCAGTCAACTTGGTATTGAATTTCACAAGTAATGAATTTCTGAAGTTTTTAAATATGTTAATATTTATGTAAAATAATAAAGTTTTTAATTATTTATAGGTTTTCCAAATCAACTATTATGTCATTCATGTATATAAAAAGAATATTGTAAAGCTGATTGAGAGTTATAGCCAATTATAGTTACCTTCAGTATTTTGTATATATGTATAGTATTTTGATTATAAATTATTGAGAACTTTGTTTGTTAATTAGTGTTTGTTTTCTTTTACATTCTTTTTCTTAATATAAATAAATGATAAATGACACTTGTTGATTTTTTTAAAAATAAAATTATTTTATAAAATAATTTAATAGTACTTAATTGCTTATAATGATAAGTGCAATACTGGCAGTTTAACTGAGTTTTAGAAAGTTTGATTTAATTTACTGAAATTCAGAATAATATCTATTTAGTAATTTTATTATATCATATTGATTTGACAAATTTGACCTTTCAGCAATTTCAAACTCCTGATTCAGATCTTAACAAACTATCATAATCTATTTTTAAATTATAAAATGCTTTTATAATTTATTCATTGATAATTTCTTTCAAAAAATAATTTCATTGTAAATAAGAACTGTTTGAGTCTCTAAAAAAATTTTAATTTGAAAATGTTATCAAATCTTTTAGTTTAACTTTAGCGAGATTGAATAAACTTCATTATTTTATAAAAGAAAAGAATAAAGAAATAACTGTTTTTAATATGAGAGTTTATAGCTAGAGTTGAATTGAGTAATTTGAAATTTTTTTTTATGTTTAATAAAAAAAACTTTATTTCATTTAGTGTTGAAATTTATAAGAATTTCTAATGCCAATAATAATAATAATATTTTGGTAATTTTTTTCAAAAATAGTTTGCTTCAAATGAACTAAGCAATTATGTAAATTCATTTCTAGAAGTGTAAAAAAATATATGGAAAGTAAAGAAATGAAAGAAAAATTTATGAAAATTGAGTTACAGTAATATCCTGAACTTACGCAATAGGTGGGACTGAGCGATAACCACGTAAGTCAAATTTGTGTAATTTGGGGTATAATTTTTCATATAAATACATACAAATAATTTTTAATTGGGGCTGGAGACTAAAGAAAACAATAATTTAGAAAAAAATGTTTAATAAAATCTTAGATAACACATATGTATAACAAATTATATTATTATACAATTTTTCACATTTACTTGATTATCATACCATAATTTTAATGTTGTTTCCATCTCAGCAATAATACCGTGACATTTACGAATGATGCTTGAATTTAAAGATTGAGCATTTTTCACAGCTTCGAGAATTTTTCTTTACCTTTTATAATTGTTCTGACCGTCAATTCCGGTAGATCAAACTTCTTTGCCAATTCACAAATTTTCATTTTTAAGTCTTTAATAATGTTAGCTTTACATTCCAAAGATAAAGTTTTTCTTTTCTTATTTGATGCAGAAGAATCAGTTCTACTTCGTTTGGATGACATAGTAGAGTCTATCAAGTCTCCATAGATATAACAAACACAGAAATAAATAACAAAATAAATTGTAGCTATATGTCAATTCCGCGCGACACATCAGAACACGTAAGCTGAACAATAGTGTGGGGGGGAATGAGTAATCAAGAGTTGAGCTGCGCTCAAACAAAAGACTAATCGACAAGATTTGAAAATCATGTAACTCTGGGTTCGTGTAAGTTGAGGTATTACTGTACTTTGAAAGGTATCTGAATTTTTTTTTATTGAATGAACATACACTATATGTGGAATTTATTATAAATATACAGTAAAAGTTCACTAATTCAGAATCTGATATTTCAGACTACTGTTTTGCATTGTGTATTTTTTAAAATAATGAATTTATCAATTCTAATCTGGACTTTAACAACTATTGCTTTATTCTTGGACAGTTGTGTCCAATTTCTTTTCTAATTTTCAATTCCTTGATCACAAGGAATAGTTAGAAAAGAAATTGCAAACAAAAATTAAATTTTTTTTTTAAAGCCCACATTAATAGATGTTGGTAGTAAGAACGATGCTACTGCTATGTTTGCATTGTAAATGTTTATTAAACCACTTTATTTTTGTATTTAAAGTGCATAATAAAATTTGACTTTAAATAAAGCATACTTTTCAAATCATATAATACACATTTAAGTAAAAACCTCATTAATTCAAACTTTCACTAATTTGGACTAGGCTTTTTCCCATTTAGTCTGAAATACTGAGTTTTTGCTGTTATTGACATTTAACTTCCTGTCAGTTATCTAAAGGTAAAACTTCAATTGTTTGAAAACAAACAGCTAAGGAAATTCAACTTAATATTAGATTTTTCATTATAATAGATCATCATCATACATCTAAAATTAAAGGACAGCATTGCTGAGCATATTCCAACCATCTCAGCTGATCCATATTTCATGTAACTTTTTATTCACTGTAGTTTCAAATCTAACTTCCTATCATTTCTTGACACTGCTATTTCATAAAAGGTTGAATATAGGTAGCAATTACTAAATTGATTATTGATCATTATACATAACAGAATTTTTTGGTATGAGAAGATTAATGTTTTGATATTTGTAGAATGTCAAACTGTGATTATGTTGAACTTTCAATTTTTTTTTTTTTTGTCACGACTTAATTTTTTTATATACTACTTATTTCTTTGGAAATAAAAATTTTTTGTATCATTGTATTTAAGCCATTATATATATTACTTGTTTACGTTATCAGATTTATTGAAAATTATTAAAAACAAAATACTAAATTACATTGCTAAATTTGGAAAAAAGATTTTTAAATTGATTTAGTAGAGTAAGTTTTCCTTATCTAGAAATCATTAGCTATAGCAAATATTTGTTATTTATACTTGATTGACATTATGAGCAGATTATTTTTTAAATATTTTTATTAATATTGTTTAACAGGTAAAACTAATTTAGCTATTGATGATTTTCTTCAGAATAAACTATAATCATATAACAAAATATATAAATAAATTGTGAATAAAATGTTTTGTTTCAAAAATATAGATTTGTAGAATTTCCATTGATAAAAAGTAACAGGAATAGAATTTTAATTTAAGAGCTGCATTTATTTATTTCAAATACAATTGAACCTTATCTATTGGGTTGTTTGGAAAATAAGTTCCTTTTTTCCATGGAAAAAACACAATATTTTTATAATAAATAAATATTTTATTGAATTATATATCGACCATTTTGATTAAATACCTTTTGTCATCATTTCTGGTAGTTGCATGATTTTACATTCATAAAAGTTTTGATTGTTGCTTACAAAAAACTGATCCAAGTGATTTTTGACATTGCCATTTCAAGTAAATGTCTTACAGTTTAAAAAATTTGTATAGACCCGAACAAGTAATAATCTGAGTGTGCTGGATCTGGTGAATATGGTTGGTGTGATAGCACCTCCCATCTAAGTTATAACAGTTTCTGACGAGTTATCAAACTTGTGTGAAATTTGACATTATCGTAGTAAAACACTACACCTGTTTTGTTGATCAATTCTGGCCACCTTTTCTGTTTAATGATATTACTCAACTTGTTTACTCGATGGCAGTACACTTTCGAATCAATTGTTAAATTGATTTGAAAGTGTAATCAATTGTTAAATTGTCTAGTAAAAGCACCAAAAAAAAAATTTCCTTAAAATCCCACCAAAGAGAGCATCTCTCTTTAAGAACATGTGGAACCTATATATCAAGCTTTGAAACGAAACCAATTTGTTTCAAGTAATCATAAACAGTTCAATTTGACAAATTTAATCTCTTAGTGATTTCATGTGTTGTTATTCAGCAGTTTGCTTCAATCAGTACCTTTATTTTGTTTTGGTTTCAACTGGCATCCAGAATGTAGTGCATCTTCAATATTGAAATTGCCAGAACAAAATTTTGTAAACCAGTTTTGGCACTGTCTTTCTCTCAACACATCATCTCCATACATGTACCACAATTTTTTCTTGCTTGAACAGCATTTTGATTTTTTGGTAATAAAAAAGCAAAATATGCCAATAATGATGCTTTTGATCTTGCATATTTGATGGGACACAAAAAATAAACAATTGCACAAAATCAAACAAAATTCTTTACAAATAAGCCTTAAAATGCTAGCTGTCAAAATATATAATGATAATACGGTTTAGAATGAAAATGGTGGGAAAAATACAACTAATTCGTCTAGTGGTAAAAAAATGAACTTACTTTCCGAACAACCTAACAGAATCTCATGGGAATGAGAAAAATTTGAGATAGACAAATTTTGAGATATAGAGGTTCCTACACAGAAAACAATAATAGGTTTGGTTGGAGGTATGGTATTGTATTAATGCAATAGCAAGTGCAGTATATATTTGTATTAGGTATAAATAAAACATTTTTTACATACCTTAACAGAAATAGTTTGTCAGTAGTTTCTAATGCCTGATTTTCTTTGATCAATAAGACACAAACCAAACTCATAGCCAATGAGATAGTTGCAATTAGTGTTGCTTTTATGTACTGTATTGCAAGAGATGTCTTATGCTATCAAAATGTAGTTACTGAGTTTTGAATTTGTAATTGCTACTTCAGACCTTAATTTGGGACAGAGGTTTTGGGGAAAGTTATTTGAGATAAACATGGAAAATATATTGAGTTTTTAGATAGAAAATGCAGAGAGAAAAAATAAATTTTCAGATAAACATGTTTGAGATAGACAGACAGATTCAATATTGTTTCAAATACAGTTGAATGAAATGACTATGAAATTTGTAACTTGCTTGAACAATGAGTTTGTGTGTTTTTAATTCCACTGGTTACTCTGCTCAGTATGATTCATTATGAAGGAATTGCACTTTATATAAAAGAAAAGTGTAATAATGTCACACTGATACCTTTAAATGCAGTATAATTTTAATTATACTTTAATGTTTTTTGTCATTTTTAATGACCTAACTGACATTATTAATATTATCAGAAGTACAGTTTTTGAAGCAGTAAAAGTAAAATTTGATAGTCAATAATAATTTTTATTTAGAAATGATTGATTAGTTTGGAGCATTATTATATATCTTTTAACAGATTATAATCATAAGCAGATCCTTAATACAATGTAATTTATGGAAATTCTAGTAATCCATATTTTTTTAAATACAAAGAATGAATTTGATTAGAAAATCATAGACAGAATTCAACTTAATATTAGATTTTTCATTATAATACATCATCATCATACATCTAAAATTAAAGGACAGCATTGCTGAGCATATTCCAACCATCTCAGCTGATCCATATTTCATGTAACTTTTTATTCACTGTAGTTTCAAATCTAACTTCCTATCATTTCTTGACACTGCTATTTCATAAAAGGTTGAATATAGGTAGCAATTACTAAATTGATTATTGATCATTATACATAACAGAATTTTTTGGTATGAGAAGATTAATGTTTTGATATTTGTAGAATGTCAAACTGTGATTATGTTGAACTTTCAATTTTTTTTTTTTTTGTCACGACTTAATTTTTTTATATACTACTTATTTCTTTGGAAATAAAAATTTTTTGTATCATTGTATTTAAGCCATTATATATATTACTTGTTTACGTTATCAGATTTGAAAATTATTAAAAACAAAATACTAAATTACATTGCTAAATTTGGAAAAAAGATTTTTAAATTGATTTAGTAGAGTAAGTTTTCCTTATCTAGAAATCATTAGCTATAGCAAATATTTGTTATTTATACTTGATTGACATTATGAGCAGATTATTTTTTAAATATTTTTATTAATATTGTTTAACAGGTAAAACTAATTTAGCTATTGATGATTTTCTTCAGAATAAACTATAATCATATAACAAAATATATAAATAAATTGTGAATAAAATGTTTTGTTTCAAAAATATAGATTNTTTGAGTTACATGCGGCTCTTGCTGAAAGTGTTAATTTCTGCTTATTATTATTATTATTATTATGTTGGGTTTTGTGAGTTATACTTGGTTCACACCGGTGGCTGTGTACTATGCCGGACCAAAGTCAAGGCATAGCAACCAAAACAAAACTAAAATTAAATAAGTGTGTCAGTGTGTGTGTCTGTATTCAGGAATTTCCTAACAATGTGACATGTATTCAATATAGTGTTATTATTATTATTATTATTATTTTTACAATTTTATTTCCACAAATTTGAAAAAATGTTTATTAAAAAAAATTCAAATTCAATATTTGTTTTATATTATATTTATATTACATAATAAAATTGTGGTACAGAACTGCAGTACAGAATAAAAAAGTACAGAACTGTGGCTCCCATGCATTTTGCAAAACCTACATTTTGGCTCCCAATGAATTTTTGCTTGCCCACCCCAGCTATATATATATATATTGTGTGTTATATAGAAAAATTATGTGAATAATTTGTGTGTGTGTAGCACAATTATTATTCCAAATATATATTTAATTATAAACTTGCTGAAACACTGATGTTCTCTATTGGGATATTTTAAAAAATAAATATTTTAATTCAAACATTTTTCATCTGTATAATTATAAATATATTTATACATGTGTTCATTTTTATACACTTAGTTACTGAGAAGATTATGATGATTAGTTTGGCTTTTTCAAATATATATTTCTCATGAACAAACAATCTGCCATATTATTGGACTAATTAATCTTGTTATAGCCCATAATACAGCAGATTGTTTAGCATTTCTTAAAAATCAGCTTAAAATTAATAAATACAAATGTATTCTGACAGTTTGAGAGTTAATTATAATTTATATATAATATAATATATTTCTATTTGCAAAATTTCCTCAACCTTAACACAAAATAAGAAAAAAGTGAATTTTTAAGAAAATTGTGGGATTTCCTGGGATGAGAAGAATTTCCCAAGATATTTCCTGAGTTCCATGAGAGAAACCCTAGTTCTTAGAAAGCCCCATCCCATTCAAAGGTTCATTGTGTATGGATGCACTTCTCCCAACAGCTATATGAAACTTTTAGATTGACTTCTTGTCAAAATATACACTCTGACACTCTGGGATTTCTTTGACCAATTGATCATTGATTAGTGTGGAAAAATTCCTGCTATTGATAATTCTTCAAGCTGAACTTAAAACTTCTCTATTGTCTGGTATGAAGTCTTAAGAGAAGATCCTAGCCCTGGGGCCATCAATCAATGAGGAATTCAACACAAAGAATTCTATTTTGGAAACTAAGGAGACTAGACTTATGAACTCAAATTTTCTCTGAGGAAAAAAGAAATATCTTTCTCCTGGAAAGACTTATCAATGTGTATTGTAAGCCGTTAGTCAGTTTCTCAATAAATAGCTTATACAATTTGATCAGTTCTGACTCTGTGATCAAGAACATTCCATGTACATAAACATGTACATGGAATGTTTATGTACATGGACTCAATGACCTAACTTGTCAATCTTGTGACCAACAAGATATATATATTGTCTATGACTTTGATAGATGATAAAGAGTGAGTAGAATCTAGTTCTAGGAATCCTTTTAATAGAAGCACAAAACAATAGAACCTAATCAAAGAATTAGAAAAATAAGGATGAGATTAGTACAGATCTAAAAAGATTTGCAATAATAAATAAATAGGGTAATTCAATGACTAAAGAAAAATATAGCAAAAATTGATATAGAAAATATACTGTAATTACGTAAAATATTTTTTATAAAAAAATAAAATTGCCCGTTTTTCACCTGAGGAAGAATCGAAAGATTCGAAAACGTTAGTGAAAGAGAGTATAGTGAATTAAGCACTGTTTTGGTTTATAATAGAAGTAAGTCTTTTAAAGAAAATTATAATTAAATATAGCTTTGTAAAGAAACCTTAATAATTTTAAATTTATTTTTTTTAAAAGTATATCATACAATTGAAGAATATTTTGTACCATATATGTATATCCACTGCACATTTTATTTGACCAAGAAAGTTTTCATAATTCTATTTCTAATTTTAGCCCTTATATGATGGCTAGTGATTCAGAATGTAATTGTGATATTGAAAATTTATTTTAAAAGAGTTTTGGCTCAAGATCATATAATGAAAAAGAAAACATTATTAAAAGTGAAAGACAATACCTAAATTAAATATAAAAATTTCAACAAAAAAAATTTGCTTGAGATTTTCATGATAAAATTTATGAAGACATAAAATGATTTTGTGGATGCATAAAAATGCAAAAAAAGTGTTGGCCTTGTCCACTATTTTCAAATGAAATTAGTGTGTGAAATAAGAATAGTTAAATTATTTAAATCATCAAAGCCAAAGCTCACAAATACATGAAAATAGTAAATGTCACATTGATTCTTTTGTAAAATTGAAGCAATTTGGAAATTAAAGCAGAATAGAATTAGTAAACAATATAAAATAAATATTGAAAATTATAACAAGATAGTTACAACTAATAGATATAACATATATAATATATCTATAAATAATAGAGGTTTTTTTTATCAAAGCAAGACGTGGCATTTAGGGGCATAGGGAATCTATTGAATCTAATAACAGAGGTAATTATATTGAACTTGTTTATTTATTAAGTATGTCAGTAAATTAAAAATACATTTAGAGAAGTTATGGTTTTTACTGGCTTATTGAACTGAATTCAAAATAATCTTGTTAAATCGTTAGGAAAAGTTTTATTGTAAGAAATTAAAAAGAAAATTGAAAATGCAAAATTTGTTGCTATAATTGTAGATGAAACAATCAACATCAGCCACAGAGCTTGGATGTTGACTATTTCGTTACATGAAAGAAAGCGGAAACGTTGAAGAAACATTTGTGGGTGAGAATAGAGACACAAATTTGTTATTTACTCACATTAAGAGTTACTTAGACAAATTCCTATGTACTGAAAAATTAATGGCATAACCATACGACGGTGCTGCAATAATGGCCGGGCAACATAATGGTGTCCAAGCCAAAATTAAAGAAATATCAAAACAACCTGTTTTCATACTGTTATGCTCACAGATTGAACCTAGTTTTCTCTCAATCTGTTAGATATATAAAAGAATGTACTGTAAAATATTTTTTTCAAACTATGACAGGATTTTCATTTTTTTTTTTTTTTTCTAAATCTTCTAAAAGATCTCATGCCAAGACTTATAAATGACAAAAAAAAATTTTCATTCAGCTACACCTATTAGATGGAATTACAATAGCAGGATTGTGACTGCATTATGGAGTATAAACAAGAATTAAAACTTTTGTTGTTGAATATGGTTAAGTCCAGAACAATGGGATTCTGAATAATTGCTGCAAGAAGATTAAGCCATTATTTAATAGATTTTGATTTCCACTTTTTATTACTAGTTTTTCATCAAATATTTGCACAGTCAGATATCCTATTTGATATTTTACAAAAAAAGAATTCTAATATGGCATATTGTATTATTAGACTTTTTATGACAAAAGAAATGATTTTGATTTGATTTGGGATGCTTTGGAAAAAGATGAAAATTTTTCAGAAATTTAACCAAAAAAAAACAAATGAGACATACTGATTTGGGTCTAAAACAGAGTTATATAAACATCTGTTTTTATGAAATAATGGATATATTCAGTGCTGATATTCAGCGGGTTCGCACAGGTTCGGCTGAACCCGTTGCTAACATTTTCAAAGTTTTCCGAACCCGTTGTTAAACACACGTAACATTTCTCAGTGGTTTTGTTTCTTTTAAAAAATATATTAAAATATACATATAATACTCTGTAACACTACTAAACTAGAGCCTTATACCCCGTTCGCCTTGGTGCAACCTCCATTGACCATTTCAATCTCGACTGAAACGAGATTCAATCGCGATCCACTCGAGAGTTCTTGAAACTAAGTCCAGTCATACGAGAGTTGTATTTTCTCGCCCACAATCCCACGCAAGCGAGAAAATACAAGATGGCTGCGGAACACGTGTCGGGCTATCGACAGCAAAATAAAAAAGATATTGTATTTCGAGAGACGATGACATCTGTCTATTATTATAATAATACCTAATGATAAAATAAATGATTTAGAAAAGTTTTTTCTTGAGAAAAAGCCAATTTTTATGTTTATAAAATATTTTGAATGAAAAATATTAAAATATGTACAAAATAAATTATTTTGAACACTTTTTTTTGTTATTTATCAAAAAAATATAGTTCTGGCATAAACAATGTTAAATTTTAACTGACTTAATTTTGCGAACGCATCTTTTTTTATTTATATGGGTATCTTAAGGTCAGTTTTTGCGCCAATGTTGCTAATGCATCATTTGAGAAAAAAAAATTGTTAAGGAAAAATTTTCTGTTAACGAACCCTTTGTTAAATATTTCGAATATCACCACTGGATATATTGATACAAAATTATATTGACAGATTTTCAGACAAAATCTTTAAAATTTTTATCACTTTTAGATGTTAATAATTTTAAATATTATAAAAAACAGGTTTCTGAAATGAGTTTTAATTCTTTATGTAAATTTTATGGAGAATTTTTGGATTTATCTAAATTACATAGTAAATTGCAATATTTATATTCATGTCCAGACTAAGGCAAGTCACTCTTAGACATAACAAATATTATAATTAATGATGATCTGAACAAAGCTGTACTAAAAGAATTTTGATTTAATATCATTAATTTTTACGGTACCATCTACTGGTATGAGTGCGTCTGTTGAGCACAGTTTTTTTAACCATGAAGTGAAATCATACATTTGCAAGGAACACTCAGTCAGAGGAAAGATTGTCATCACCAGCATTGCTTTCAATAGAAAAGAGCTTTTAAATACTTTGATAGAATCAACGACAAGTGCTTTTTATGATAAATTAATTAAAGACTTTGCGGAAAAAATTGCAGAATAGAGTTAGTTTATAAAAAATAAAAACTTGTTTTTATATCTTTGTTTCATGTCAATGTATCTATTTTAGAATTAAAATAAATAAATTGTTTATTTTTGTCATTTCCAGTATTTGTTTTAATTTTTATGGAAACACAGCTTCCCTATTAACAAATGTCACTGCATGCCATTGAATCTACCTATCAACTTCTAAGCCTGGATGCAAAATCAATGTATTCTTTATAAAATGAAATCAAGTTTTATATAATTTAAAAATATATAACATACAAGAATGGATCATTGATTTGATAGAATTTAGTTACAAAAATAACTATTTTGTTGTAGGAAAGGACTATTATAGACAAAAAGATGGAATTGCTATGGAAACAATAATAGGACCTATATTTGCTGAGATAATTATGAAAGATATAGATGATAACATTATGGAAATTAAAAAGTATAGTTTTAAGTCTGTATATGGATGATATAACAACACATCCTTTATTAGAATTATAAGTCCAAAAACAATATTAGACCTAGTTAATATCATAAATAAAAATATTGTGCTTGATTTTGAAGAAGAAAAAATAGTATAAATTATTTCAATATTACAATAGAGCATACTAGTAATTTTCTTTAAATTTTAGAAAATATGAAACAAGTTGTAATACTAAAAAAACTATTCTGTATTCTTCTTACTATCCAATGAATATTTAAAAGAAATAACTTTGTTACAGAAATTTCTGAAATACTGACTAGAATACCACAAGAAAATTAGATTAAAAAAATGAAGAAGAAAATGTGAAAAAATTTTTGTTAAATGATTGTGTTACAATTGTTAAAAAATGAATAATAGAATATAAAAAATGAGATCATGTTATAATAAGCAAATTTGATTATAAATGTTTCATTCCCATATGTAGATTTATTGTACAAAAAATATTTTAAAAAATTTTTTAATCATATGGAATATGTATAGTACCAAAATTTAAAAATGTAATTTAGTTGTAAGCAATATAAAAAAATAATGTAGAAAAATTAGAAACAGCAGGAGTTATATATAGAATTTATTATACTTGTATAAAAGATTAAAAAAATATGTTGGTGAAACCAGATGAAAATTGAAATTGCATATTAAGGAACATGAAGCCACTATTAGGTTAAAACATAAAGATTCTCTGTGATTCATTCATACACACAAAATAAAAATAAAACTGTAATATAAATAAGAAAAACATTAAAATATTGTTTAAAAAAAAGAATAATATTAAAAGGAGAATAAAAGAGCATTGTATGATATTAAAACATAATGAGCAATTATTATTAATGATTAATAATTATTAATCATTTATTGTGACATGGTCACAATGCCAAGTTGCAATTTTTAATCATATTTTTAATTTATTTAATTTAAAATATATGCTCTCCTCCTGAAATTAATACTGTAGTGTCTTGCTCCTGTACAGCATACTTTTCCTTTAACAATAGATTCATGTCGGTCATCTATTAACTGCTTTCAGAGGAAAAGTTTTTGAATTGAAATGACTTGACTTCTGATTTGCATCAGAAGTTTGCATATACTTAATCGGGGCCTCCTATCCTTAAGGTTTCCATATCTGGTCTCAGATTTCATCTATTTAACTCCATTCTCAGGATTAAGGAAAGACAGATGGATGACAGTTGAAATTTATGTCTACAATTTTTTTCAAATTGCAGCCCAAAAATTTAGTTAATTCAAATAAAAGATGTCATTCCAATAACTGTCTAATTTACATCATAGATGTCACCAATACAGTAAAACAAATAATCTCTATTGTGTGTAAACTTGCATGATGTAGAAAAAAAATATAAGTCATTACATCAGTGAGTTTTAAGGTGTTAATACTACAATATGGATTAAACAATATATAAACCTGAGTATTTTTGACAATTTTATTGTAGTTAAGAATTAAATTTTTATTTGTACTGTAAAAAAGTATTTGTTTATTCATATTTAATTCTAGTAAACTGAAGAGGACTTGGACTAGTATTCAGTCAAAATGTGAATGATTTTAAACATGGAATTTTCAAAAAATAAATGTGGCTCTTTGATGATAGTGTCGCCATTTCATTATTTCAAGAGTCTCAGAAAGTGACTGTAGAATTTAATGGTTTAATGTATTAGTCATTGAATGTTAAACTTTTAATTTAGTTACTTGATAAAATTGAATTTTATTTGACTTTAGTTTCATAAAAATTGTCATGTATTGATTCAAAGTTAGAATGGAATTATATTGATGCTTGGTCAATACAGTTTATTTAGTAGAATCTTTAAAAAGATGTTTTTCTTGTCAGAGAAGCATTTTTCTTACATATATTTTTTTTAGATACATTAATCAGTCATAGATATATTTTGACTGAATATAAACTCAATTTTTTCAGTCTAAAATGTCAATTCATATTAAAGAGCAAAATATACTACTATACATGTTTATACATTTGTAAACATGATTTATGAAATTTTTTTAATATTTAAAATTTCTTTTATATTTATTTAAAATATACTTGCAATTTTTTGAAAAAGGAACTAACAATTCATATTACATTCTTGAAAATATAGATATAAATACCATAACTCAATTCTTAATTACCAAAAACACTGAAACATTATATGTATATACATACATATTTACATTTCACTCTTGAAAATTTCTTTTAACTTTTAATTGTTTAGAATATTTTGAAACTGTTGCAAGAATATTAAGGTGATATTAGAAGCATTAAGAAATTTTTAAATTTTGCCAAACAAAACATTTTGAAAAGTTTAATTTATATTTTTATGTAAATTAATATTTTTTAATTCTACAGCTGATTATCATAACCTCCTACACATAATCTGTACTGGTATATGTCTCATAGAAAATTTCTAGAACAGTGCATTACTACACTGCTGTATACTGCACATCTCTGAATTTGCTGTTGAAAACATGAATTAAGTATACAGCTTAAAAGGTATCTTCTCTAACATTTCATTTTTTCCCAATTTCTTTCATTTTATTTTTGTTAACAATTCATTCTAGACATAATTATAAAATAAGTGAAATGGAAAAAAATGGAATATTTCAGAAGGAACTGCATTAAGTGCCCAAAATACAAAATCTTTTATTGTTTTATTTCATTTCTGTTTTATTATTATTATTATTATTATTATATATTTTATAGGGTGAAATAAATTACCCAGACAAAAGTTAGAACTGATTTACTAAAGGAGTATCATAGCATATGTGCTTTCTTTGTTGTGAATTTCTATAATTACAATCAGCATCATTATCGTTTAGTTTTTTGTTCAATTTATAATAGAAAATAACAGTGCAACATCATTCAATTAGCCTACTTAGCATTCCATGTCAGACTGTTTCAGATATGATTAAATGTTTTAGGGACTTGACCATAATGGAAGCCATTTTGGAAGATGAAGAAAATATACTGTAAGGACTGCCAGAATTAGCAGGAAGCAAGGCCAGTGTAATTAGCGTGTCAATATGCAAAATTGCTTGGAAGATGAGGATCAACAAAGAATCCATTCAGAAGACAGCAAAAGACCTCAGAATGAAGCTTTAAAAGAGTCAACTGCTATAATTATACACCTATAAAAACCTTAAAATTTCAGTAAATAACTTTTTGATAAAAAAATTTTTTGTCTATTAGTTATTTACTGGAATTTTAAGGTTTTTATAGGTGTGTAATTTTCATTTATTCATATTCAGTTTGTGTAGAAGTTAAAAATAATCAACTGCTAACTGAAGCAAACAACATGTATGCCTGAAGAAAAGCCATTCATTGCTATGCTGAGTTACAAGTCAAAAATGAAAAAGTATTCTTTTCACAGATGTTTACAGTGAAAAAAGCCTACAACTGCCAAAATGATATAGTTAACTTGCCTTAAAGTGAACACCAATAAAGTGAATTCTCACATTAAAGCAAATTTTGTCATTGTCCTGGCAAAATGCCATTGTTACAATGTTAATTTTAATGTGGTAGTGAACAAAAATTTTACCAGAATTTGTTAAATTGAACTATAAATTAACTTCATAATCCTCAAGAAATAACCCTGTTTCAAGTTATGGCTGATTTTTAGTTTTTGACATGAACAATAAAAATTAGTATTGTAATAAATGTTCTATTTACAAAGACTATTTACAAAAACCAGATGTTTGAATTGCTTTATGATTGGAGGCAATCATAAAGCAATTCATACATCTGGTTTTAATGGACCATTCTACTATACTCAGAAAATAGAGGTTAAAGTTTAAGGATGCTCACCCCTTTATCCTAATGGATTCAGTCCTGTGCAAACAAGTGCTAGTTTGCATATTGGGAGTGCATACAGTGATGCCAGGTTTGGTTTCTTTGTGCCAAGTTTGGATTTTTTTTTTGCCACCAAAAATATTTTATACTTTTTAAAATAATCTTCAACAGAAAAAAAATTATGAATTTTTTAGCTTTGTTTTGTTTAGCCACTACTACTACACACTTAACTGTTTAAACACAAAATCGGCCTTATCCATTAAAAGCGAAGTTGGTCATTGAAAAGTTGTTAGACTGGTTTTGCTATACAAGTTCCCTTTGTAGCCTGAGGGGTAAAAACAATTCAGCCATTAGCAACAGAGAGGGAGTGAGTTTTGAGAGCTTAGAGTTAAATGGCACATACTAGAGAGGTTGAGGCAGACATTTTAAACGTGTAAACGTGTAGGACGGATGTTCGATGCCGCTTTCCCATAAGCCTAGAAGTTTGACAATGGTGTTTGGAATGTCGAGCGTGATTCCACCGACTATCCAAACACCATTGTCAAACTTTTAGGCTTACGTGAAAGCGGCACCGAACGTCCGACCTACACGTTTAAAACGTCTGCCTCAACCTCTCTACTATCTCTTCTTCATTTTATTTGATTTGAAAAATCATTGAAATTTGTTTTTGTTAATAAATTTAATTTTATTTAACTTTATTTAATAAATTAATTCAAAATACTGTGTTATATTTTAGAGATTTCAATCATCTGAAGCTTTAACTCCCTAAATTATATGACCTTGGCCTTGACCCTGAAGTTTGCTAATACAAACTTTTGATAAAGCAAACTAACTACTGTTTCCCTAGCAGTGTTTTCAACCTTCTTGAATATGCGATCACTTTGCAAGTTAAAAACTTCTGGCCATATTATGGCCCCCAGGGCCATATTAAAATTATATCAATGATTTTAAAAACTACGTATTTAATTTTTTTTCTATTGAGACCTAAATATCGATTGAAAAACCAATTATACTGTAAAATAAACAGGTGTAGTCTTCTCACTGAAATTGTAGTTTTTTTTTCCATTGTAATGTAGGACCTACAAACACTTGGCTTTTTATTTTACCCACGACCCCCCGTGTAAGGCTTTGCGACCCCCCTGGGGGTCATGACCCACAGGTTGAAAAACACTGCCCTAGCAATTTATATTAATGTGAATTGACTCTATTGGTCATCTGAAGCTTCTGGAACATATGTTATTATCACCCATTGACAGAATCTACAATCTATCATGGCATGGGGAGAAGTTTGTGCATTAAGAAAAAATCTCTCATTTTTGTGAAAGGAGAAGTCATTCAAGACATGTATCAGCAGGATATTTTAAAAACTGTTGTTCTTCTATGAATTTTGTGCACTTCAGCAACCAACATTGGATATTCCAACAGGACTTTGTTCCTACACTCAGGACAAAGAAAACTCAGTGGTGGTGTAAAGAAAATTTTTCAGAATCTACACACCCCAAATACCCAAAAACCAGTAAAAGAAATAAAAATATTTTCTTATACAAACATTTTTGTTCATTTATAATGAACATCATCAGTGGTGGTTTTTTCCAGATTCTGCAGCACTGAAGATTCTTCATATTCTTCCAGACTGCAACTCAATAGATTGTAGATTACAATCTATTTTGGAGGCCAAAGCATGTGAAAAACCCTGTAAAAGCATAGTCATTGAAATGCTCTCTCCTGGCAGAATGGAACAAATCTATATATTAATCAAAAGAGGGTTTAAGTCTGTAAGATTTAGTTTGAGTAAACAGCTGGGGTTATAAATATACTTCAGGTATCAAATTAAAGCTCTTACTCTGCAGATGATGCCACTAAAAAGAAATTTGATGAAGGTGCAATGGTTCAGGTATAGAAAATGTATAATGGAGTAGCAAATGAACAATGTTGAATCTACAGGACAATCTCTATAAAACTACTGGTATAAATTAATATAAATAACCTCAACTAGACATAAATACCAATAAACCAGCAAAAATAAAGAAATGAACAAAACAAATGTTTTCTTCCATTTTAAACAGTCATCCTCAGGTTCAAAAAACACAGATATAAACCTATAGGACAAACATGTTGGGCATATGCACATCATCTAGTCTTTTTTTTTTTTTAACCACTAAACAACTCATTGCTCACCCCTACTCTGAATTTCTGCTTTTTTTTCTTAATTGTGTGTTGATTAAAAGACTTTTTGCATTGTTTTTTAACATTTAGTATTTAAAGAATATTTAAATTTAGTTCAAAACTAAAAGTGATTCTTAACTATTTCAATTTTTTAGAATTTGTAATGAAAAATTATGTATTAGTAAAATAAATGTATGTACTTTTCAACACTAAAAAAGACAGTAAAAATTTTTTAAAAAATTAGTTTTGTCAACATTGACTGCAACGTTGATCTACCAACTTTTAGTACCAAGCTGTTTTTATTTTATCATTACTCTATGATGAGACCAAAACATGATTTGACTGTCCAATTCATTACTTAGTGCTGATGGGTTTTTAACAAACCTACCAACAAAAAGAATAAACTTGAACATCCAACTGTTGGTAGGTTTAATAGTTTTATTCACGAAGCATAGGACAAAGTGATTGCTGTGATCACCACTACCATTACTTTTAATCCAAAATTCCATCAGTTGAAATTGGTCAGCTTAAGAATGATAAATTGTCACTTACCACCCTGAGATCCAGATGCAAAATAAGTCATTGAGAGAGGACCAATGGGATAAGCCTCATGATACTGGAAAATAAACAGACATGAATCACCTGCAGATGGTCCCAGAAAACACTTGTTGTACTGAAGATATTGTGCAGAATGCCAAATTTTAAATGAATTCATTGATTGTATTTTAACTGAATAAAACTGTCGATTTTGATAAGTTCTGCTAGTAACAGAACAACAACAGCTGTAGGTTTTAGGTTAGCAATTTTGTAGTGTTTAAAGCTCTGTATTAAAGCCAAATTGTACCACTTTGAAAATGTTCTTGAGTATGTTGGGCATAGATGTTTATTTTCATTTTCCTTGTTATTTTCTCTCTTATTGTTGTAATAAATTGTATTTGTCAGAACATTTGTCTGTGTATTTATTGTCACCCTGTATTAATAATAATAAATGCTAAAATAGTCTTAAAAAATTTAAATGGAAAAAGATTTTAATGCCAATAATAATTGTAATATACTTTATATTTAAGAGCAACCTAGATACAGAAGTGTCTGGGGTGACAGATGTGGGCTCTTAGTGGGAATGATTGCCCCAGTAGATATAGAGTAAATAAGCAATAAATAATTTTCATTAATGTCATCATTGTTGATTTTACTAAGAAAGTTGTGTGCAGACTTTCTAGTGTTAGAGAAGTAAGTTCTGTAAACATAATAACTTTAGATCACTCAACCTCTTCAGCTTCCAGCAAATCATGTATTAACAATATTCAGTGACACATGCTCACAATTCAATCTTTTATTTCTTATTTTCTGTTTTGTTTGGTTTAAAATGTTGTAACCTTATAAATACAATTTTGTCATCTGTTTTGCTTGTTTTAATATTTTAATTTTGTACATGGAAATATATGAAGAGATAGTTGTCAATCCAGTGGACTGATTATCTGCTACCATCCAGTTGTATAGTGTGAATCAACTTGTAATTGAAATTTTAAAATTGGCATATTACCAGCCTTATTGTATAACCTTCACCCTCTTTCAAAAACAGATAACTTGCAGATTTTCTGCCCAAAATTATAGTACATTTACAGTAAAACATCTTTAAGACAACCATTGATTATTGAAAATTGATTATCTAAAGGGTGGCCTTGTTAAAGGAGGTGACAAAAATATAATGGATACAGAGTACTACATAGTATATGTAGTATTCTAATGTAATATTACATGGACTACTGTGTAGGAAATATAACAAAACCTATTTAATAAATGAGATATACTGATTAACATTATATTGCAAGAAAATTTATTTATTAATACATCACATGCAATTCTGTGTACTGTACATGAAAATGTAATGCATACAGTTTTAAATGTATGATAGAAAAATATTCATTTTATTTTATTTTATTTTATTTCTCTGTTTTAACTATTTTGATAAGATGATGCCTTTTATTATTTATTTGTTTAAACAGATCATCTCAGGCCAAGTGGATTCCAAAACCATCCAAATTTGTTGTAATCAATTACCGTTTTATCTCTCTCTTAATAGAAAGACTAAATTCATTGGCTTTGTTATACTATTTAATCTAATAATAAATAGAATATAGAAAAAGCATAAGCTAACTTGCTGATGATATTCTCCACAATAGGACTGAATTGGAGACATTGAAGTTGAAAAATAAGATTGAAATAAGTTTTTGTTTAATGCAACGGTACAAGATACCAAACATTATACACATGCTTATAATTTTGATTTCATCATTCTGGATGGCATAATGAAAATGGTTGCTTCACAGAGGGTATTGTACAGTACCTAAATGGATTATGGTGATTGGTTGGATTAAGGAGTGAATATCTGCAGGACTGTGGAATTGGTAGACCAAGCCCCCAACTCTGACTTTGACTCAAAGAATTTTAGAAAGTGTGACTTCAATTCCTACTTTCAAATAATAATGTAAAATATATTTTGATTATATTAACCCATTACAGATATAGTGTTGGAGGATGAGACCTTAGGGTTCGAAAGCACTCTAACTTCTACTGGGGACGAACAAGGAACTTCACTGACTAAGATTGAACATAATGGCATGATTAAGTCAAAGCTGAAAGGGAGTTTAATCATTGATGCAGTCAAACACGAAAAGAAACTTCCAAGTTTCTTCAAACAACACATATTTGCAACATGGAATGTGAGAAGCATGTATGCTGGAAAACTAGACATAATTAAAAGTGAAATGACAAGAATAGGGATAGAAGTGTTAGGAGTCAGTGAGCTTAAATGGATAGGAATGGGACACTTTGATTCAAATGACTTTAGGATCTTCTATTCTGGACATGATAACTTAAGAAAAAATGGAGTGGCTCTAATTGTAAAAAAGAATTTAGTAAATTTTATTTTGGGTTATAAACCAGTTAGTGACAGAATCATAGTCTTGAGGATGCAGGGAAAACCAGTCAATCTGTCAATCATTCAAGTTTATGCTCCTACTACAGAAGCGACAGAAGAAGAAATTGAAGGGTTTTATGAAAAGCTTCAAGAAACAGTTAATAATTTACCAAAAAAAGATGCACTCTTTATTCTTGGTGACTGGAATGCAAAAGTAGGAAAAGAAGAGACTCCAGGACATGTTGGAAGATATGGTCTTGGGAAAAGAAATGATGCTGGGATACGACTAGTGGAATTCTGCATTTCAAATAACCTCTTTATTGCAAATACATATTTCCAATTACATAAACGAAGACTATATACATGGACATCACCAGATGGAAATTATAAAAATCAGATTGATTATATAATAGGTAGCAAGAGATGGAGGAATGCAATCAAATCAGCATGTACCAGACCGGGTGCTGACTGTGGGACTGATCATGAACTCCTTATATCAAAAATATCATTCCATTTGAAAGCTAAGAAAAAAGGAAGGGAAATAATGGGATGTTATGCTACAGATATCACCCCATCTTACATCTCAGAAATAAAAGAAGGTCTCAAAACAATTAATACATCAGGAAAGGAACCTGATGAAGTATGGGAGTCTTTAAAAAACACTATTAAACATACTGCTGATAAATGCATAGGAAAGAAGAAGAAGGAAAATAAGAAATCGCCTTGGCTGTCACACAAATCTTTAGAAATTGCAAACACTCGGAGACAAATGAAAATTATAGGAGATCGTCAAACAATTAAAAAATTAACTGCAGAGTTCCAAAGACAGGCTAGGAAGGATAAAGAAGAATATTTTAATAATAAATGCAAAGAAATTGAATTAAATAATGCGAAAGGACGTACAAGGGATCTCTTCAAAACAATTAAAGAGGTCGTTGGAAAATTTACCCCTAGGCTTGGTATTTTAAAGAACACACATGGAAAAGATCTAATGGAAGAAAGTGAAATAAAGAGAAGATGGAAAGAATATACAGAACAGCTTTATAAAGCAGATAATAATATAGAAGAAATAATTGAAGGAAGACATTTTACTTTGGAACCATCAATTTTGAAGGAAGAAGTGGAATGGGCAATCAACCAAATTTCAATTGGGAAAGCAGCAGGAACTGACGGAATTCCAGTGGAACTGCTCAAAGCAGCTGGAGAGGAAGGAATTAGAATACTAACAAAGCTATGCCAACAAATATGGGAAAAGAAGGTTTGGCCAAAGGAGTGGAAGCAATCCATTTTTATACCAATCCCAAAAAATGGCAATGCAAGAGAATGTTCCAACTATAGAACAATCGCACTAATTCCCCATGCAAGTAAGATTCTGTTAAAAATAATACAGAAGAGAATTGAGCCATATTTAGAAAGAGAATTGCCACTGGAACAGGCTGGATTTAGAAAGGGAAGAGGAACTCGCGATCAAATTAGCAACATCAGATGGATTCTAGAAAAGGCAAAAGAGTACCAGAAGGACGCCTTCTTTTGTTTTATAGACTATAGTAAAGCCTTCGATTGTGTGGATCACTCCAAGTTATGGAAAGTACTCAGGAGCATGGGAATTCCTGAACACCTTATATCTTTATTGATGAGTCTTTACAATGAACAAGAAGCAAAAGTAAGAACTCTATACGGAGAAACTGAATGCTTTAAAATTGAGAAAGGGGTGCGACAAGGCTGCATTTTGTCTCCATATCTGTTTAACTTATATACTGAATATATCATGAGAATGGTTACTACAAATGAAGAGTCCATTGGTATCAAGATTGGAGGCGAAACTATTAATAATATAAGATATGCAGATGATACCACCCTTTTGACAGAAAGCAAAGCAGATTTAGAAAAAATTATCATAAGGGTAAAAGAAGAAAGTGCTAAATTTGGTTTGAAGCTAAATGTAAAGAAAACTAAAGTAATGTCAACTAAAGAGTTAAAAGATTTCATTGTGGATGGTGAAAGAATTGAAGTGGTAGAAAGTTACATACTTTTGGGCTCAAAGATAGAAAGGAATGGAAGTTGTGAAGGAGAAATCAGGAGGAGAATTAATCTTGGCAGAACAGCCATGGCAAATCTCACCAAGATAATGAAAGATAAAGACATTTCCATTCATACTAAGAAAAGAATTGTAGAAGCAATGGTTTTCCCTGTAACATTATATGGCTGTGAAAGCTGGACTCTAAGGAAAAAGGAAAGAAAAATGATAGATGCATTCGAATTATGGGTATGGAGAAGATTACTTAGAGTTCCATGGACAGAAAAGAAAACAAATATCTCAATTTTAGAAAAAATTAAGCCAAGCTTCTCCTTAGAGTCAAGAATCTTAAAACAAAAATTGACCTACTTTGGACATGTGATGCGTAAAGAAGTTTCCCTAGAGAAGACTATTATGCTGGGAAAAGTGGAAGGTAGAAGGAAGAGGGGAAGGCAACGGATAAGATGGATAGAAGAAATAGAAAAAGTCACAGAAATGAAGCTGGATGAGCTACGAGAGACAACAAGGGAAAGATCAAGATGGAGAAGACTTGTCCATGAAGTCACCAGGAGTCGACGACGACTCGATGGAACTTAACAAACCCATTACTAAAACTAAACCAAACTAAAATTTTTTAAAATAATAATCGTCTCTATTGTATCATTAAAAATTATTTTTAATTTATTTTTTGATTGCTCACAAAACAAATAACCACACAAACAACCACTCAACAATCACTTAATTAGAAAATTAAGCCTCATTTAAATACTGGCCTCTCTTTCATGGTCGAGCCATTGTTGCCAGTTAAAACGTGCAAAAATTTAACAAAAATAATATTAAAGTAGCCAAGATATAGCCAAATATTGTAGCGTCACATCACTGGCGGACATTTGAATTTTCCGACTAGAACACGGTTGGTTAACCGATGTGACGATTAATCGGGGGTCGGATAATTGATGCTCTACTGTATTAGAAAAAGGTTGAAAAACACTACTGTAGACTTTCAGATAGAAAAGACAGCAAAGAATTTTTGAGTTATGGAAACTACTGTTATTTTTAATGAGATCATAAAAATCACAATACAAACAATATAATTAGACTTAAACAATACATGATATCCTGTTATTTTTTGGATATGTATATGTGTTTGTATGTACTGTACAGTACATTTGTGTTTGTGTGTGGCACATACAAAATAACAAAACATTGACACCATTAGTGAAAAATTTATTATACAAGTTTGTCATCAACAATTCATTAATTTTTGCTCACTAATGTTTTTGTGTAGTTGACTGCCTCAAAAGTATCTTGTTTTATAAATGATATCCTATTCCCATACATGTACAGAGACTATTTGTCCTTGACAATTTATTTCTTCTTTGCCTTTATAGCTTGAAGCTTTTCTTTACTTTAAGTAATGATGTCATCTTCAGATAAGTATCCACAGATAGCTAGATCTTTGTCAACCTTGACGAAATCTGCAGTTGACTCTTTTTTATTGCTCATTACTGTAATGAGATTGACTCAGTCATCTTTGATATGGTCAACAGATTCTGATAGAAATTCCAATGTATTTGAAATTGCAGCAAATTGACCAAAACCTACTTTTATAAAGCAGTCTGCATGTTGATTTGTAAAACTTCATTGCAAATTTTGTTAATCATTCATGCTGCATCTAGCAGTTTCAATTCAAACTTGTGATCCATCTTTCTCTATTCCCTCACAATGTTTAATGCGTTTTGAGTGATCTTCCTCAGTTCAAATTCGAACCATATAACGAACAAAGTATTCGAAAATACAAAAATTCAAAGTGCTTATTCACAACTTAATGCTAAAGTGCATTCCTGTACTCATAAACTGTATAGATTAAACCAAAATAATTAAAAATAAACCAAAAAAATTATATATCAAGTAATATTATAAAAACAATTAATAACGCCACCTATGCGGTTGCAACAAGCTGTCACAACCCATCGGGAGTCTGATGAGATGAATCGAGTTTGAGTTCCTTACTCAATGCCATCTGAATGGGGTTTTCTCGATGTCGATTCATCGCATCAGACTCCCGATGGGTTGTGACAGCTTGTTGCTGATTAACTGTTGCAACCGCATAGGCGGNGCCATTTTGGAAGATGAAGAAAATATACTGTAAGGACTGCCAGAATTAGCAGGAAGCAAGGCCACTGTAATTAGCGTGTCAATATGCAAAATTGCTTGGAAGATGAGGATCAACAAAGAATCCATTCAGAAGACAGCAAAAGACCTCAGAATGAAGCTTTAAAAGAGTCAACTGCTATAATTATACACCTATAAAAACCTTAAAATTTCAGTAAATAACTTTTTGATAAAAAAATTTTTTGTCTATTAGTTATTTACTGGAATTTTAAGGTTTTTATAGGTGTGTAATTTTCATTTATTCATATTCAGTTTGTGTAGAAGTTAAAAATAATCAACTGCTAACTGAAGCAAACAACATGTATGCCTGAAGAAAAGCCATTCATTGCTATGCTGAGTTACAAGTCAAAAATGAAAAAGTATTCTTTTCACAGATGTTTACAGTGAAAAAAGCCTACAACTGCCAAAATGATATAGTTAACTTGCCTTAAAGTGAACACCAATAAAGTGAATTCTCACATTAAAGCAAATTTTGTCATTGTCCTGGCAAAATGCCATTGTTACAATGTTAATTTTAATGTGGTAGTGAACAAAAATTTTACCAGAATTTGTTAAATTGAACTATAAATTAACTTCATAATCCTCAAGAAATAACCCTGTTTCAAGTTATGGCTGATTTTTAGTTTTTGACATGAACAATAAAAATTAGTATTGTAATAAATGTTCTATTTACAAAGACTATTTACAAAAACCAGATGTTTGAATTGCTTTATGATTGGAGGCAATCATAAAGCAATTCATACATCTGGTTTTAATGGACCATTCTACTATACTCAGAAAATAGAGGTTAAAGTTTAAGGATGCTCACCCCTTTATCCTAATGGATTCAGTCCTGTGCAAACAAGTGCTAGTTTGCATATTGGGAGTGCATACAGTGATGCCAGGTTTGGTTTCTTTGTGCCAAGTTTGGATTTTTTTTTTGCCACCAAAAATATTTTATACTTTTTAAAATAATCTTCAACAGAAAAAAAATTATGAATTTTTTAGCTTTGTTTTGTTTAGCCACTACTACTACACACTTAACTGTTTAAACACAAAATCGGCCTTATCCGTTAAAAGCGAAGTTGGTCCATTGAAAAGTTGTTAGACTGGTTTTGCTATACAAGTTCCCTTTGTAGCCTGAGGGGTAAAAACAATTCAGCCATTAGCAACAGAGAGGGAGTGAGTTTTGAGAGCTTAGAGTTAAATGGCACATACTAGAGAGGTTGAGGCAGACATTTTAAACGTGTAAACGTGTAGGATGGATGTTCGATGCCGCTTTCCCATAAGCCTAGAAGTTTGACAATGGTGTTTGGAATGTCGAGCGTGATTCCACCGACTATCCAAACACCATTGTCAAACTTTTAGGCTTACGTGAAAGCGGCACCGAACGTCCGACCTACACGTTTAAAACGTCTGCCTCAACCTCTCTACTATCTCTTCTTCATTTTATTTGATTTGAAAAATCATTGAAATTTGTTTTTGTTAATAAATTTAATTTTATTTAACTTTATTTAATAAATTAATTCAAAATACTGTGTTATATTTTAGAGATTTCAATCATCTGAAGCTTTAACTCCCTAAATTATATGACCTTGGCCTTGACCCTGAAGTTTGCTAATACAAACTTTTGATAAAGCAAACTAACTACTGTTTCCCTAGCAGTGTTTTCAACCTTCTTGAATATGCGATCACTTTGCAAGTTAAAAACTTCTGGCCATATTATGGCCCCCAGGGCCATATTAAAATTATATCAATGATTTTAAAAACTACGTATTTAATTTTTTTTCTATTGAGACCTAAATATCGATTGAAAAACCAATTATACTGTAAAATAAACAGGTGTAGTCTTCTCACTGAAATTGTAGTTTTTTTTTCCATTGTAATGTAGGACCTACAAACACTTGGCTTTTTATTTTACCCACGACCCCCCGTGTAAGGCTTTGCGACCCCCCTGGGGGTCATGACCCACAGGTTGAAAAACACTGCCCTAGCAATTTATATTAATGTGAATTGACTCTATTGGTCATCTGAAGCTTCTGGAACATATGTTATTATCACCCATTGACAGAATCTACAATCTATCATGGCATGGGGAGAAGTTTGTGCATTAAGAAAAAATCTCTCATTTTTGTGAAAGGAGAAGTCATTCAAGACATGTATCAGCAGGATATTTTAAAAACTGTTGTTCTTCTATGAATTTTGTGCACTTCAGCAACCAACATTGGATATTCCAACAGGACTTTGTTCCTACACTCAGGACAAAGAAAACTCAGTGGTGGTGTAAAGAAAATTTTTCAGAATCTACACACCCCAAATACCCAAAAACCAGTAAAAGAAATAAAAATATTTTCTTATACAAACATTTTTGTTCATTTATAATGAACATCATCAGTGGTGGTTTTTTCCAGATTCTGCAGCACTGAAGATTCTTCATATTCTTCCAGACTGCAACTCAATAGATTGTAGATTACAATCTATTTTGGAGGCCAAAGCATGTGAAAAACCCTGTAAAAGCATAGTCATTGAAATGCTCTCTCCTGGCAGAATGGAACAAATCTATATATTAATCAAAAGAGGGTTTAAGTCTGTAAGATTTAGTTTGAGTAAACAGCTGGGGTTATAAATATACTTCAGGTATCAAATTAAAGCTCTTACTCTGCAGATGATGCCACTAAAAAGAAATTTGATGAAGGTGCAATGGTTCAGGTATAGAAAATGTATAATGGAGTAGCAAATGAACAATGTTGAATCTACAGGACAATCTCTATAAAACTACTGGTATAAATTAATATAAATAACCTCAACTAGACATAAATACCAATAAACCAGCAAAAATAAAGAAATGAACAAAACAAATGTTTTCTTCCATTTTAAACAGTCATCCTCAGGTTCAAAAAACACAGATATAAACCTATAGGACAAACATGTTGGGCATATGCACATCATCTAGTCTTTTTTTTTTTTTAACCACTAAACAACTCATTGCTCACCCCTACTCTGAATTTCTGCTTTTTTTTCTTAATTGTGTGTTGATTAAAAGACTTTTTGCATTGTTTTTTAACATTTAGTATTTAAAGAATATTTAAATTTAGTTCAAAACTAAAAGTGATTCTTAACTATTTCAATTTTTTAGAATTTGTAATGAAAAATTATGTATTAGTAAAATAAATGTATGTACTTTTCAACACTAAAAAAGACAGTAAAAATTTTTTAAAAAATTAGTTTTGTCAACATTGACTGCAACGTTGATCTACCAACTTTTAGTACCAAGCTGTTTTTATTTTATCATTACTCTATGATGAGACCAAAACATGATTTGACTGTCCAATTCATTACTTAGTGCTGATGGGTTTTTAACAAACCTACCAACAAAAAGAATAAACTTGAACATCCAACTGTTGGTAGGTTTAATAGTTTTATTCACGAAGCATAGGACAAAGTGATTGCTGTGATCACCACTACCATTACTTTTAATCCAAAATTCCATCAGTTGAAATTGGTCAGCTTAAGAATGATAAATTGTCACTTACCACCCTGAGATCCAGATGCAAAATAAGTCATTGAGAGAGGACCAATGGGATAAGCCTCATGATACTGGAAAATAAACAGACATGAATCACCTGCAGATGGTCCCAGAAAACACTTGTTGTACTGAAGATATTGTGCAGAATGCCAAATTTTAAATGAATTCATTGATTGTATTTTAACTGAATAAAACTGTCGATTTTGATAAGTTCTGCTAGTAACAGAACAACAACAGCTGTAGGTTTTAGGTTAGCAATTTTGTAGTGTTTAAAGCTCTGTATTAAAGCCAAATTGTACCACTTTGAAAATGTTCTTGAGTATGTTGGGCATAGATGTTTATTTTCATTTTCCTTGTTATTTTCTCTCTTATTGTTGTAATAAATTGTATTTGTCAGAACATTTGTCTGTGTATTTATTGTCACCCTGTATTAATAATAATAAATGCTAAAATAGTCTTAAAAAATTTAAATGGAAAAAGATTTTAATGCCAATAATAATTGTAATATACTTTATATTTAAGAGCAACCTAGATACAGAAGTGTCTGGGGTGGCAGATGTGGGCTCTTAGTGGGAATGATTGCCCCAGTAGATATAGAGTAAATAAGCAATAAATAATTTTCATTAATGTCATCATTGTTGATTTTACTAAGAAAGTTGTGTGCAGACTTTCTAGTGTTAGAGAAGTAAGTTCTGTAAACATAATAACTTTAGATCACTCAACCTCTTCAGCTTCCAGCAAATCATGTATTAACAATATTCAGTGACACATGCTCACAATTCAATCTTTTATTTCTTATTTTCTGTTTTGTTTGGTTTAAAATGTTGTAACCTTATAAATACAATTTTGTCATCTGTTTTGCTTGTTTTAATATTTTAATTTTGTACATGGAAATATATGAAGAGATAGTTGTCAATCCAGTGGACTGATTATCTGCTACCATCCAGTTGTATAGTGTGAATCAACTTGTAATTGAAATTTTAAAATTGGCATATTACCAGCCTTATTGTATAACCTTCACCCTCTTTCAAAAACAGATAACTTGCAGATTTTCTGCCCAAAATTATAGTACATTTACAGTAAAACATCTTTAAGACAACCATTGATTATTGAAAATTGATTATCTAAAGGGTGGCCTTGTTAAAGGAGGTGACAAAAATATAATGGATACAGAGTACTACATAGTATATGTAGTATTCTAATGTAATATTACATGGACTACTGTGTAGGAAATATAACAAAACCTATTTAATAAATGAGATATACTGATTAACATTATATTGCAAGAAAATTTATTTATTAATACATCACATGCAATTCTGTGTTCTGTACATGAAAATGTAATGCATACAGTTTTAAATGTATGATAGAAAAATATTCATTTTATTTTATTTTATTTTATTTCTCTGTTTTAACTATTTTGATAAGATGATGCCTTTTATTATTTATTTGTTTAAACAGATCATCTCAGGCCAAGTGGATTCCAAAACCATCCAAATTTGTTGTAATCAATTACCGTTTTATCTCTCTCTTAATAGAAAGACTAAATTCATTGGCTTTGTTATACTATTTAATCTAATAATAAATAGAATATAGAAAAAGCATAAGCTAACTTGCTGATGATATTCTCCACAATAGGACTGAATTGGAGACATTGAAGTTGAAAAATAAGATTGAAATAAGTTTTTGTTTAATGCAACGGTACAAGATACCAAACATTATACACATGCTTATAATTTTGATTTCATCATTCTGGATGGCATAATGAAAATGGTTGCTTCACAGAGGGTATTGTACAGTACCTAAATGGATTATGGTGATTGGTTGGATTAAGGAGTGAATATCTGCAGGACTGTGGAATTGGTAGACCAAGCCCCCAACTCTGACTTTGACTCAAAGAATTTTAGAAAGTGTGACTTCAATTCCTACTTTCAAATAATAATGTAAAATATATTTTGATTATATTAACCCATTACAGATATAGTGTTGGAGGATGAGACCTTAGGGTTCGAAAGCACTCTAACTTCTACTGGGGACGAACAAGGAACTTCACTGACTAAGATTGAACATAATGGCATGATTAAGTCAAAGCTGAAAGGGAGTTTAATCATTGATGCAGTCAAACACGAAAAGAAAGTTCCAAGTTTCTTCAAACAACACATATTTGCAACATGGAATGTGAGAAGCATGTATGCTGGAAAACTAGACATAATTAAAAGTGAAATGACAAGAATAGGGATAGAAGTGTTAGGAGTCAGTGAGCTTAAATGGATAGGAATGGGACACTTTGATTCAAATGACTTTAGGATCTTCTATTCTGGACATGATAACTTAAGAAAAAATGGAGTGGCTCTAATTGTAAAAAAGAATTTAGTAAATTTTATTTTGGGTTATAAACCAGTTAGTGACAGAATCATAGTCTTGAGGATGCAGGGAAAACCAGTCAATCTGTCAATCATTCAAGTTTATGCTCCTACTACAGAAGCGACAGAAGAAGAAATTGAAGGGTTTTATGAAAAGCTTCAAGAAACAGTTAATAATTTACCAAAAAAAGATGCACTCTTTATTCTTGGTGACTGGAATGCAAAAGTAGGAAAAGAAGAGACTCCAGGACATGTTGGAAGATATGGTCTTGGGAAAAGAAATGATGCTGGGATACGACTAGTGGAATTCTGCATTTCAAATAACCTCTTTATTGCAAATACATATTTCCAATTACATAAACGAAGACTATATACATGGACATCACCAGATGGAAATTATAAAAATCAGATTGATTATATAATAGGTAGCAAGAGATGGAGGAATGCAATCAAATCAGCATGTACCAGACCGGGTGCTGACTGTGGGACTGATCATGAACTCCTTATATCAAAAATATCATTCCATTTGAAAGCTAAGAAAAAAGGAAGGGAAATAATGGGATGTTATGCTACAGATATCACCCCATCTTACATCTCAGAAATAAAAGAAGGTC
>NW_019386694.1:1434129-1435626 GCF_000671375.1 Centruroides sculpturatus | reverse complement strand
CCCTATTCGCCAGATTTAGCTCCCTCTGACTTCTGGCTGTTCTCACATCTAAAAAAATTCATGCGTGGGAAACGATTTTCATCGAACGAAGAGGTAATAGCAGCCGTGGATGCGTATTTCGACAGTCTTCCGGATTCTCACTTTAGGGATGGAATCCATAAATTAGAAGATCACTGGAACAAGTGTATTGAAGTTCAGGGAGATTACATTGAATAATAAAATGTATTTCAAACCATAAAATCGTGTTTTTCTTATCGAACGACAAAACTTATTGAACAACCTGGTATGTTGTTCACTCGTCTTTTTATATTTATTGGAGATTTGCTGTCAGTGTGGACTAATCTGAAGTGAATACATAATTTGCTTTTTAATTTTTTTTAATAATTACTAAATGTTTCCATTTCAAAGTGAATAATGCATAAGTGAGAAAAAGTGCTTAGGATATGAAAAATATGACATATAAGAGCAAAAACATGTATAATTGAAATGTTTTATAATAGGCAGTCTATAATGTTTACAATCTAATACGCTTCCTGCCTAAATCAGATAAGCACACTCTTGCAGTGGAAATTTGAAAATGTAGTTACAAACACATGTACATAAATAGGTGCAATGAACATAGGAAATAAAATTATTTATTAAAACTGTCACTTTTGAAGATGATGTTTTTTTAGAAAATCCATTACAGCAAGGAAAAATTAAAATAAACAGGCCATTTTCATGATGTTACTCAGAATATTCAAAAATATATAGCTTTAGGTAAATATATTCAACAAATGGAACAAACGTACATAAATCTAGCTAACAATTTCCAGCAGAAGTTGCCCAAAGAAAAGTTAATCATCTATATTACATCTCTTTTGATCATTTTTTAAATATAATTAAAATTTAATTTAATTTTATAAAAATGTATGTTTTATGTTTCAAATAAAAATATTAATGCAAAAATTTTAAAAATCTCTGATGTTTATTGTGAAAGAAAAAAGTACATGAAAGATTTGCTGTCATCAATATAGGACAGGGGTGGCCAACCTTTTTAGCAGGCGGGCCAAATTTCAGAAATAATATTTCCTGCCGGGCCACGCACCTAATTTTTTTTTGTTAATTTAAGTAAACAAGCAAGCGTGCTACAGCTTCAACCACATCGTTGCTTTCCAGTAGGTGAGATCGTGGTCAAACACTTGCCTGGTTTAATGTAAATAAACACAAATAAATAGGTATATTTATTTATTTTTTTTGAAGAAAATTAAACATAATTGAGAATCACTTATTCAATAACCGAGAAACATATTTATTAGACAATTAAAAAATATTTAAAAATGAGACATCTGACTTTGTTTTACAGAACTAAGTGCATCAAAATTGATCTCGACTAATGTTGTCGCTACACGCAAACAGTTTTCCAAATGAACATCAGTAATTCGTGTTCTCACTTGTGATTTGATGTACTTCATGCGACTAAAAAGTTGTTCACACGCATAAGTGTTTCTAAATAGC
>NW_019386694.1:1426020-1432987 GCF_000671375.1 Centruroides sculpturatus | reverse complement strand
GTCGCTACACGCAAACAGTTTTCCAAATGAACATCAGTAATTCGTGTTCTCACTTGTGATTTGATGTACTTCATGCGACTAAAAAGTTGTTCACACGCATAAGTGTTTCTAAATAGCGAAACCATCGACAGAGCATGTTTGTAAAACGCAGGATATTTATCCTTGTCCAAATACATTTCATAGAATTCTTCCAAACCTTCTTAACTCTTCTAATGTTCATTTGGTGATATGTACAATAAAGTTAACATTTACGTTCATTTGACCAAGCTCCGCGGGCTGCAACACGACTCCAGGCGGGCCGCATGCGGCCCGCGGGCCTCATGTTGGCCACCCTTGATATAGGATGTAAAGAATCAACATAAACATATTAACTTAATAGCCATATATTATTTTTTTCAGCTTAATGACCAATGGAAAATGATTAATGCCTTTTACTCATGCAGGGCTGGACTTCTTAGTAGATGCAAGCATGCAGCATGTCTTACTTTTTTATTAGTAAAGAAGGAAAACATAGAATCAAGAACAAAGTTTACCACAAGCTTGCAATAAACCAGCAACTTTTAAAAAAGAAAGAATACAAACAAGCAATAAGGCTTAGCCAGATTTTTTGCAACAAGAAAAAGATATAGAAAAACAAACCAACAGATAGCTCCAGCTGATCCAAAAATAATATACTGATAGAAAACTCTACAGGTATTACATGCTCAATGAAGAATGCATTCCCAGAAATGCCATTCTCCAGATGGCATTATCAGAGACAGTTATTGGTTCAAAATAGCCATCAAAACTTAAGAATCCTAATGGAATATAATTAATGAAGCTAGACAAATAAAAGTTTCTATACAGCATTAATCTATGCTTTTCTTCTAAATTTATTAATCTATAACTTTCTTCTATTTTTTCATTCGGAAAAAATAAAAAAACCTACCCATGGTATTACTGTAAGAGGTATTACATTGTAGCACACTACAAGTATTCATTTTTTTATTCCAGAGGAAAATTTTATCAAATTTGTCATGTTAGCTCAGTCATAACTTTGTTGTTTGTAACTACAAAGTTCACTATTTTACTGCAAAATGTCTCCATCAGTAAAACATATAGGCACAGAGTCTTGGTGAAAATGGATTCAAACTGAACTTCGATTATTTTTTAAATTAACTTATTTATTAATCTATAAATTGGTGATATGGAATTGATGTGTTAATAAAATGTCCTTTATTTAAGGATTGGTTCTATAGTCAAATATTAAAAATAGGCAAAACTGAGGCCAGTCCCCAGAAATTGGGGAGTGCTCAGTTTTGCTTATTTTTACTCTATTTGTAATGGAGAAAGTATTATGCAGGAAATATTTAATGTAGAATTGTAAAAAATGTTCAACTGTAGTAAAAAGTAAAAAAAAAAAAAATGTGTATTAGTGAGTTTTTTGATATTATAGGATGCAGTCTCTAACGATTTGTAAAAAGTAAATTCTGAAATAAAGAAATCAGCTGTAAAATAATAATCTCAATAAAAGGAATAATGGTTAGATAAGAGAAAAGTAAGTAAATTTGAATGATTGAAATAAAGATTCAGAAATTGAATGTTTAATAGAAATACTTATTTGATTAAGAAAAAATTTCAAAAGAAATCATCACTGTGGAATTGATATTTTATTATTGTCATAGTAGCAGTATTATTAATAAGAAATTGTCATTTCTTTGACAATATTTATTGATATTCATCAAATGGATAACAAACAGATAACATTTACTAGTGTAATCTCAATAGAAATATGGTACAAATACTAAGAAATGCTTAATTTGAAGAAATAAAAATTGCTTTATAAAATCTGTGAAATATTTTTTTTTATCAACATAATGTAAATTTAATGCAATAATACCTGAGAAAGAAAGACATTTTCTATTTGAAGAATAAGATTTTAATGCAAATTTTTTATTTATTATAGATAGTAAAATCTCTGTGAAAGCAATTGTAAATGTAAAAAATTTCTTGTTGAAATAACTGTGTATATAACCTGGAACCTACTTATAATCTTCAAAATTGATAGAATAAAAATAAAACTTTCACATAACTCACTTCACTGTATATCCTGTTGCCATTGTTCCTTAAGTTCATAATTGTATTTTAAAAGTTACATATAACTTATCTCATTGCATAATTTGTACTTCTTTCAAATTGTCTTTTGAAGACAGATGACTTGTAAATTATATACACAAAAGTATAATAATCTAAAAACCTAAATGCCTTCTGGAAAATTTTTAATTACATTTTAAAAGACAATTTTAATTTACTTGTGAAAATTTTATCAAAGTACAGGGTGTTTCAAAAAGAATCATCTGATTTAAAAAAATTATAACTATTCAGCTTTTAATTTGTTTTGATCGAACAATGTACTGTTAGAAAAAGGAAATTTTTGAGTTTTTGTGCAATTTCTCAGGAAAAGGTATATGGTCCCTTTCTCTTACAGAACAAACTGTTATGGAAATCACATATCTCAATATGCTTAAAAACTAGCTTTTCTCTCAGTTAAAGACGAATTCGGATGACTTTGTTTTCCAGCAGGATGGGACACCACCACTCTGGAGCCTGGAAGTTCAAGAATTTTTGAATACACAGATTTCCCAAAGATGGATTGGCTGTATGGAACCTAATGATTCAGCTTTACATAATTGGTCTCCTAGGTTGCTGGACCTCACTGTTTGCAATTTTTTCTTCTGGGGGTTTATAAAAGAATCTGTTTATGTGCCACCTCTTCCAGCTACAGTGGTTGAGCTGTAAAACTACGTAGCAGCAGTGGTGGCAGCAGTGGATCCAGACATGCTTGCAAAAGTTTGGGACAAATTTCACTACCGTTTGGACATATGCCATGCATCCAAAGGGGGCATATTGAGCATCTATAATTTAGTATGTAAAAAAACTTGAAGATTAGCCATAAAATTAATCTTAAGTGTGTATCTTCATTACTTTTCATAATATTGGGTTGTTCGGAAAGTAAGTTCATTTTTTCTGTGGAAAAAAAACAATATTTTTATAATAAATAAATATTTTATTGAATTATATATCGACCATTTTGATCAAATACCTTTTGTCATGATTTCTGGTAGTAGCATGATTTCACATTCATAAAAGTTACTTACAAAAAACTGATCCAAGTGATTTTTGACATTGTCATTTCGAGTAAATGTCTTACAGCTAAAAAATTTGTATAGGCCAGAACAAGTAATAATCTGAGTGTGCTTGATCTGGCGAATATGGTTGGTGTGATAGCACCTCCCATCTAAGTTATAACAGTTTCCTACCAGTTACCAAACTTTTGTGAAATTTGACATTATCATGGTAAAAACTACACCTGTTTTGTTGATCAATTCTGGCTGCCTTTTCTGTTTGATGATATTACTCAATTTGTTTACTCGATGGCAGTACACTTTCAAATCAATTGTTAAATTGTCTGGTAAAAGCTCCAAACAAAAAAAATTTCCTTAAAATCCCACCAAAGAGAGCATCTCTCTTTAAGAACATGTGGAACCCATATATCGAGCTTTGAAACAAAACCAATTTGTTTCAAGTAATCATAAACAGTTCAGTTTGACAAATTTAATCTCTTAGTGATTTCATGTGTTGTTATTCGGCAGTTTGCTTCAATCAGTACCTTTATTTTGTTTTGGTTTCAACTGGCCATCCAGAACGTAGTGCATCTTCAATATTGAAATTGCCAGAACAAAATTTTGTAAACCAGTTTTGGCACTGTCTTTCTCTCAACACATCATCTCCATACATGTACCACAGTTTTTTCTTGCTTGAACAGCATTTTGATTTTTTGGTAATAAAAAAGCAAAATATGCCAATAATGATGCTTTCGATCTTGCATATTTGATGGGACACAAAAAATAAACAATTGCACAAAATCAAACAAAATTCTTTACAAATAAGCCTTAAAATGCTAGCTGTCAAAATATATAATGATAATACGGTTTAGAATGAAAATGGTGAGAAAAATACAACTAATCTGTCTAGTGGTAAAAAAAAATGAAATTACTTTCTGAACAATTCAACATAATCATTTTAAATCAGATGATTCTTTTTGAAACAGCCTGTATACAGGTTATTTAAAAGATTTTTTAACATTTTATTATATAAAAATATATACATAATTAAAAAAAGTTACATATAATAGATCTATGTGAACTGCATATTAATTGAATGTGATGATATTGTCATTGCTGGAAGGTGAAATTTACAATAAATTAAGGAAAATTTAGAATCCAGTTATCCACATTCAATTGTATATCTTAATGAAATTTAGATATTTAAAGCATCCACAATCAAAAAGTGGCTGGCAAGACAATTCTGGAAAAATTCATCATAAACCAAAAAGCAGTGATGGAGTATAATACATTAGAAATGAAAATGGATGAACTTCAAATTCACATTTGCTATTCCATTCTAAATTCCAGCATGGTAACTCTCACAACTCAATGAATTTTGAGAATTTTTACTGTTGGCTTGTTAACCAACTCATACCTAATATTCCAGAGAGAAGTATTGTTGTGATGCATAATTCCTCATATCATTTGCAGTAAATTTATACAGCCCATACAAGTGCATGGAAAAAAGATGGTATAGTCAAAATGTAATATCATTAAAACAATTCGTATCCTCCCAGTGCCTTGAAGAGGACCTTCTAATTCTGGTTAAAGAGAATAAGATAGGAACTAGGTGTTACATCATTGACAAAATATTAAAAGAACATGACCATTCAGTTTTATGTCTATTGCCAACAAGCACATACATCTTCTACAAACTTCTGAGTGCTATGCCTAATGCTTGCTGAGAAATTGTTTATTAAATAAACTAATACACTATTTTCAATCTCTTTCATAGGCGTCTTCTAGTATGAAATTCAGAATATAAACTGTTACAAAATAGAATCTTTGTTACACAACCATTACAAAATGGAACTTGTGTGTTACATAATTTCTCTATTCCATAATTAGTCTTCTTGTTATGTAGTATGTGCTGTCTATAGTTTATTATTGTACAAGAGGGTAACGACTTCCCTCTGAACTGTCTGACTCCTTTGACCTTATTTTTTCAAAATTTTTTGGAGAAAAAAATTTACAACAATTGTGCCAGCTATTCTAGAAAGAGATTAACAAAATATTATCAGTTGACAATCAGAAAAAATTTCATAATCATTCTAAGATAATGTTTTTTGAAATCCTACTTTATTGTTTACATTTTCATAATATTCATTTGTAAAGGTAATTTTTTTTTTCTATATAAAAACAAAGTTTGAACAAAATTTCAAAATCAATGCTTTTCACGCTTTTTCAGTGATAAGTTTATTCAGAATATGAACAAACATTTTTGGTTTATTTTATAAACCTGTTTCAGGTTTATTTTTCAAAAAATAGTTTTGAAATTCTATGATGAA
Source organism: Centruroides sculpturatus (assembly GCF_000671375.1). Lineage (NCBI taxonomy): Eukaryota > Metazoa > Arthropoda > Arachnida > Scorpiones > Buthidae > Centruroides > Centruroides sculpturatus. The sequence goes on along the minus strand of NW_019386694.1, from coordinate 1,427,553 downwards.
ATATTTACCTGTATTCAATGGCTTTAATGTTTAAAGTTTAAAATATTCTAATTCTATAATTCTGTATCATTTTACAAATTAAAGAATATATATATATTGCAACTTCTTGTAGGGAAAGGATATATTGAATGTTATATCATGCATCTGAATGAGAACATGAAAATACACATANTAGAGAAAGGTGTTTATTTTATTTAATTAATTAATTAATTTTATTAATATTTAATTAAATTTATTTATTTGTGATCCATCTTTAATAACAATGCAATGTCTCTTGTATGATAAGCTTTTTGTATTGTAATTTAAAGTTTTGAATGATTCCCTGATCTAAAGGTTGCAATCTATAAGTTGTATTTGGTGGTAAATCTTGAACAATTATAGCTTTCAGAATGGGAATCATCAAATGTATACTGTGATTCAGTACTATAGGAATGTATTTTACAGTGGAAGCCATACAATAAAACATCATTTACACATTTATCAAGATAACAGAAAAATATTGCATAAATGAAAAAGTGTACAAGAAAAACTTTTGTGATTTCTATATTCATTCTAAAAGCAAAAGTAATGTGGCACATGTTATACAATTGAATTTCTACATATAATTCTTAAGAAAGAAGTGTCACTTTACTGTACATATAATATTTGAACTACATGTAAGAGGAAAAATAAAACAGTTAAAATTAAGTATTGTACTTTTAAAATTGATCAAGTTTTGTTTCTCTTGTTTTTTCAATAGGCTTGTCACATATTGGTACATCAGTTGGCTCTTTACACTGAAACTCCAGTCATATGAAAGAATGAAGTCATTCTAAAGGTTAGTTCAACTTACAGCAAATAGTGAAAATGAGTAAGAAACCAAAAAGCAATTTTTATTCACTTAGCAAAATTGGTTTTCATTATGAAAATTTTCACTTTCTATGTTTCAATGTGTTGAACTAGCAGAGTGATTTGCTAAATAGGAAAATTTATCAAAAATTGCTTCATGTTATACCAGGTTGTTCAATAAGTTTTGTCGTTCGATAAGAGGTGGCGCTATTAGGAGCGTCACTTTATTACTCTATAAATAGTACTACTATTTCATAAACACGTGTCAAGTTTCAAGTAGATCCGTCAACTCATTGTATATTTGCAGCTGTTCAAAGTCGACGTGTCATTGTATTTTTTTACAATGGAAAAAATCGAATATCGTGCAGTGATAAAATTCTTATTTTTGGAAGGTGTAGCACCAAAACAAATTCATGAACGATTGTTAAAAGTGTACAAGGACTCTTCACCTTCAATCAGAACAGTAGAAAGATGGGTTGCTGAATTTAAACGTGGTCGTACGAGTCTTGAAGACGATCCACGTGAAGGGCGTCCAAAAAGTGCATCAACACCAGAAATCGTAGCAAAAATACAGCATATGGTTTTGGAAGATCGTCGATTAACCGAGAGAGATTTAGTAGAAGCCCTAGGGATTTCGTTAGGCAGTGTGAGCAATATTTTGGCTGAAGTTTTGGGTTACAGAAAGCTGTGTGCACAATGGGTGCC
>NW_019386694.1:1384865-1420255 GCF_000671375.1 Centruroides sculpturatus | reverse complement strand
ATTCAAATTTGTGGATTATATTTGGCAAACTTATGGAAATTAAAAGAAAAACAAATAAATAAGATCTAACCGGAGAATAAGAAACAGTAATAAACAGTTCACCGTGTGATTCCAGCAGTAGATTTAATAAATCGTAACGTTTTCGACATAATACGATAAGCCTTTCTCAGTGAATTAAACCATTTAAAATGAAAAAAAAAATTAAAAAAATAAAAAAGCAAAATTTAGATGGTCGGATTGCCAAGGCGACTAAGTGCACGGTTGCCACTCTGAGATTTCAGTTCAAATCTACGGATCGATTGAATCCTCAGAAAATGATCCAGATATGTTTGTCCCCATTTTCACAATCCTGCTCATTGCAAGTCTGGATAGACTCGCTCGCAATGGGCACAAGTGTTTTTTAGAGGACGCCCGGATGGCCGAGCGGTTAAGATGGCAGCCTACCGCTCTGGGGAACCCGGAATCGAATTCCGAGTAATTTTTCGAGGGTGGTCAGTCCGTATATGTCTGGCCCCGTCCCTCACCCCATTGTGGGTCTGGCCAATCCTATAATGGGCTTGCTAAAACAGCCCCTCTTAGTGCCCACAGGGCGGAAAGGGAAAGAGTTTTAAAAAATGTGCTTCTTAGAGATAGAAAAAGTAAAAAATAAAACATTTAAACTTGTGAATGTCCAAAACCACTTACATTTATGCATATAATTGCAATGTATAACCTGTGGAAAATCAGAAGTATACAAATTTTTATTTAAATACTTGAAAAAAGCAATACGAAACTGAGCTGCTGTACATTATGAGATATTAAAAGTTTATGAATATTTCAAGCATAAGGAATTTTAGTGAAGTTTTTTATAAGAAACAACGGATATATGCGTTTTTTCCATATATCTGTTGTTTCTCATAAAACAACAAGTACCGGTATGCTAAAAGCGTATTATGACACAAAAACATACTGAATAAAGTAAATTTATAATATTGAAAATTTAAACCATCCTAAAAAATTACAGGAATACTGATAAACAACTTCATAAATACACGAAAATACGTCTCACATAATTATTATATTAATATTTAACACAATTCCCATTCCTTTATAAATATGAAAAACACATATAGCAGCCCAATCCTTAAAAAGCAATCAACTTGAAGACAATAGATTTTAAACTTATTTTTAAATTGATTCAAATCTCCAAGAGATTTGAATCAATTTAATCGATTTTCGAATCAATAATCATAAGAGATTTTTCAGCGTTTGTCCTAGCACATAATTTCGATGTATAGTACCATACATACATATAATAACACTTAAACATATTTGCATATTTAGGAAACGGATTAGATTGATGAAATAAGGCAACATAACACATAGGCTATCTGCCAAAGGAGGTGCCTCCTAGGAGGACTTTCTATGCGGAACTGGCCATAATGCCAAGGGAGTTACCTCCCGGAAGGATTTCTCATGAGGAACTTCCCTATTTAGCTGTTACACATGCAAAGAAAACCCCGAAACCCTCAAGCGGCCAGCCAGTTGGTGAGACGCGAAACTGCAACTAATTACTAGTGAGCAATGGTTTTACACTTTCAGCCATTGGTGAGCAATTCGTAAACTTGACAAATAACTTCTTTTCTTCAATAAATAAACGTTATTTTAAAAACTAGACTCATGTAACCTTTTTTATACACCGTAGCTAACTAATCTGTACTTCGTTTAAATGTAATATTTTAATTTTTAAATTCGCTAAATTAAGCATCTGATACTATTGAATCGAGATAGATTTCAAATTCAATAAATTTTTTTTTTTTTTAATTTAAAAGACATTACTCCAATTCCTCCTCAGAGTCGAACAAATAATTTAACTAATAGTGTTATTAAAGTACTAAATATAGGTTAATTGCATCATGCATAATTTGCCTACCACTTCAACGTATTCAATAATTAGCTTTTAAATGTAAATCTATCATTATAATTCACGTGTCGATAAATTTACATACATTTCATTTTTAATCGTAAAATCGTAAATTACTATAATCAATATTCATTTTGTTAATCAAATTATAAACTTAAAGATATATATATATATATATATTTATTTATTTAAACACAAATCATGATTATATTTTTATATTTAAAATTTTAAACATTGTCAACAGGTAAACATTCTGTTGTAAAATTTCAAAACTGTTTTGAAAGATAAACCTGAATCAGGTTTGTGAAATAAACTGAAAATGTTTATTCATATTCTGAATAAAAACCTCTCACTGGAAAAGTATGAAAGGTATTGATTTGAAGTTTTTTCTAAACTAATTGTTTTTTCTATCCTTTTTAAAAAGAACTTTATTATTTTTCTTGTTTTACCCCTGAGGTACAGCAAAAAGTTTTTAAGGTTAGTTGCTTTATTGTTCAGAATTTTAATTACTATTGAGATAATTTTAACAATTTCTGAAAAATATTGTTTGTTGTAATGAGGAAGTATTGCTTATGATATAGTCTATTGAAGAATGGGTTTCTATGGTCAGGGTTTATATCAAATTAAAAATATTTGGAATATTCTGAATGTTACTCTTGGTAATATTTGTCTTTCTGTTAACTGCTTATATCACTATTATACAGTTTATTTACATATTATTAATCTTACAATTATATTTATTTAATGAAACCATTTCATGACAGCATAATCATTATTTTGTCTACAAAGTGAATCAGATATTGCTATTCCTGTATTGATGAGTCAACTGAATATGTAGTTTTGATATCAGTTTGCACATCTATTATACATCCAGATTTTATTGAAGTTTGTAGATTTTGATTTACACATTTTATATTTTTTATTTGTTGAGTTTCTGAATTAAGAATATGAATAAAGATTGAGTCCAGTATTATAAAACTGTTTGTTTTTAATAATGTAACACAGAGATCTCAATGTATATAAACACAATCATCCTAGGGTATCATGCCTGCAAGTGTTTTTTGCATTCCTTACAAATTAGTGCAAATAAACTGTGATTTCCTGTTTTTTGATTGTCGTCAAAACTCCTTTGAATTGAGTTTAGATGGTATGAACATCTGGCAATGTAGTTATATAGTAGTCTGTACAAATTAGTTTATTCCTTGTCAGATGAGAAATTAGCAGAGTCACTTTGCATACATTTGATTGTACAATACTATAAATCCATATAAATACACAATGCATGTATTAACAGTTGAACTGTTGGAGTATGCAATTTTATTTTTTCAATACAATGTTTGTTCCATTTTTTTGTCATTTCATAATTCAAATTAGGCACATAATTAGGAATATCTTTTGGCATCCCCTTGATAACAGCAAACCTATCTGCAGAAGTCCTGTATATAAAATGTTTCAAATATTTTAGTTTCATAATCATTTTTATTTGTAGTTTATATAAAATTGCTTTTAACTTCTGACAATTTATTGAAAAGAATCTGCATGATTTTAGAAATACATATCATCCAAAATACCAAGTTATATATTTTCTCTCTTAGCTTGAAAATGCTATATTATGCAGTTTTTAGTGCTTGGGTTGTTGTTGTTTATTTAATATTTTATAAATAAATATATGTATATAATAGGATATGTAATATAACACTAGAAATGCCTTTTTTTTATTGGACATATTAATAATTTTATGTTTATTTTAATATCATTTTCATTTCATTATACATTATTCATAACTCATTTGACTATGCAGTTTTTCTTCTTTTTATGTATGTTTTAATATCAATACATTTTATCATTCAGCAAGCAAGAACTTTATTATGTTTCTTTCACTACTATGCAGAATTCTCACCTATTAATAATTTTGGAAACAAACATCCCTCCCAAATCAAAATTTAAAATCAACTATAAAACAACAAATTTTGTTTAAATGAACATAAAATGAACTAACTTTTAATTTACTATTGATATTGTCAATTAATTTTGTCTTTAAAATTTATACTAAAAATAATTTGTTGCAGAAATTTATTAAATCAGTATATGAATAAATAATAACAATTAATATTTGTTAGAATATTAAATTTTATTTTAATGAATAATTAAACAGATACTATATGATTTAATAATTTATAATAAAAAATTGAATCAGTAATTGTAGTAGTAGTAGTAGTAGTAGTAGTTTGATTTAAATTTTTCTCTTTAATAATAGATATTGACAGATTTTATAAATAAAATATTTGCTCTGTCAACTTTGAAGAGTATAAAAACTAATTTGTAATGCATTCAAAGAAAAATTTATTTGAAATGCTTGACCTTTTCAGGATTGTCTTAACAAATATTGTAATAAGAAGATTGCTTTACATCAGTAATTCCATTGTGAAATCAACTGTTTGGTAAAACATTGGTTAGATTTGTGATCTTTAATTATTCTTGAATTTCAGCAAATCTTGGTTACATGTGCAGTTCAGAGGTGTATAATATCTGTTGCTATGTAATGAAAGTTTGTTTTAAAGTAACAAAGATATTTTAATTAGAAATTGTGTTTTTATCCAATTACTTCATTATTTACAAAATGTTTGTGTAATTGATGTTCATATTAAAAACTTATTGGATTTTGAGATATAATTTTTATTATTATAAAAAACTTTGTTTTTAAAATAAATTGTATTTATATAATATGTTGATATACTTTATAATTATTCAAATTTAGTTTTACAGAACTAAAAGTTAATAAATATTCAGTTTTCATAAAAGAATTGTGAGGAATTTTTCATAAAACATGAAATTAATACATCTACTAAGAAAAGAGAATATTTATCTGATGTACAGTACTAATATGGAAATCATATAATTTAGTGATAATGCAATTTATAAGCTATATTCACAGTTTCAAATTTCAAAATATATGTAGTGTAGAAAAAAATTAAAATATGTATTTACTTCATTCTCATCGTATGATTAAGCACTATATGTACTGGTACAATTTTTAATGAAATTTTAATTTTAATTAAAAAGTTTTGAAATTTTCACTTTTGTAGTTTCTATTAGTCAATAAAGTTTTTCTTTTCCCCAAAAACTAATACTCATATTATACAGAAATAATTAGATTTATTAACTTAGTATTAGTAAGAAACTTTATAAAATCTTTATAAAATTGCTATTTTTTATTTTTTGATAAATTAAGAATATTTAGTTCATAATATTTAATGTAACTATAATTACGTAAATATAATTTCAAAAATTTCTTTTTCCATTTTAAATTACGTAGCTAATTTTAATTTTAATAAGAAAATTTAAATTTATACTATAAAGAAAATACGTAAGATTTAATAAAGTTTTTACTTGCTATTTTGGTGATTTTAGAAACAATTTTCCAATGGATAGTTTAAAAGAATTTTATTGTATTTTTTTTACTTTCTGTCGCATTCGAAACAATAAGCTGTTTAGATAACTTAATTCTTATTGGGGTCGATTAGACGATTATAGGCGTAAAACTCAACGGCAGATGTTCTTCAGTACTTCCGACCTATTTAAAGTATAATTCGCCCACTGAGGACGGAGAAGTCACGCTTCCGTGCAAATTAATACTTCAGGTTATAATGTCCTTGAGGTAGATACATCGAATATTTTTTTAGATCGAATTAATGCTATATTAACATTAACGTAGTCGTTAGACTATTGCGTCACAGAAAATAAAACCTTAATTGTAATGTCACACATTCATATTAAAGTTTTGATTTTTGTGATTTATTGATTACATACTTAGAACAGTTTTCTAAGTCAGCAATATTTAAACACTAGAACATTCTGTATTTGGATTAATATCCAGATTTTTTGTATCCGTCAATATATGAAAAAGTACTTTCTTTTTCTAATCATTAATCATTATCTTGTTTAATATAATTTCTTTTTTTACACAGCTATAAGTTTTTTTGTTTGTTTTTATAATGCTAAGTTGGAGTTACTCAAGTCACTGTTATATTCTCTCTTAAGAAAAGTAGTACAAGTGACACTTAGTTTACAATTTAAGTAATTATTGTTTTGTAAGATTTTGTATAGACTTTTATCGTATAAAATCTTTTTATACGATTCGAACAAAATTGAATATTTTTTTGTCTTCATTTTTGTCTCGCAAGATTGTTGTTTGCATTTTAACTCCGTTTAGTTCTACATCGATAATAATGTAATTTTCGGAAAACAGATTAGCATTTAATTTTTTTTTCTTATAAAATTTCTTAAAAGATAAGATCAAACTTTTTAAAAATCTAAAGACAATTTTTCTGTAAGTTAATTATCCAAATATAATTTCAGAAGTCAGACAGATTTCTATTATTATTATATTTTATTTTTTTAAATTACATTATCCCATTACGGACAGATGTTCGCATAAGTGAAACGCATTAATTTTTGCAGGTAAATTCAAAAAACAAAGACGAATAATCCTTTTTTTATCTTTTCCTGACATTTTTATAATTTTTAAAACGAGAAATTTGATTTTTGAATACTAAACTGTAAAAATAAAAAATGGTAGGTAAATGAAATCAATCTTCTGAATGTTACATACAGTTTTTAATTTTTTAAATGAAGAATAAATTAATTCTGTATGAGATTAATAGTATTAATATAGTATGGTTCGATGTCATTAACTTAATTCGGGAATGTATAAACATTAATTTGTGTTGTGTTAACTTTGCTCTAGCCATAAATTACACACAATCGTCGCAGCTTTCTCCAAATGGAGATATTTATTATAGCTCCTCGTGATCATGTTTATACCTTCCAAGAACAATTAGTTATTGAAAGAAATTATTTAATTATATTGATATATTAGCTTTAGAGCCATACGTATTGAGTCATTTCAGTTTAAAATTGTTAGTTTTACAGCAGTTATAATCGGTTGCTTAATAATATAATTAACAGTGTTACTGTTGTCGGAAGTTTTTGCCAAATCGTAAATATCATTTATAATTTAAAAATGTTTAATCTTGGAACTTTTCCAATCAGACTGAGTAGCTCTTCAAATTCAATCATTTACAATGGATATTGAGTTAAATGTTTGTTGTGACAAGGCAGAAATGTTATTGGATGCGAGATTCAATATAGTTCTGGATTTTTCCAAAAATAATCTTCTTGGATATTAGATAGGTTCATCTCATCACACTCAAACAAAACCGTAATTTTTTTTTTATCTTTATGAAACTTTACGAGGAGCGAAATAGGCTCGTAATAAAAGCGAAAAAAACAACATACAGTAGAATGATGGAGCTATGAATTTTTATCTTATTGGGTAATAAATAGCGAGTAATAACTGATCAGATAGGTTTAATATTATGTAACTCGTAATATTAAACCTATTTGATCAGTTATTTTACTGAAGGAATCATGTATTTTAGCTTTAAAAACTTTCTCTTTAAATTTATATATATGCAAATTCATAAATAATGATGAAAATGTGAGGGTTTTTTTAATATACAAACATTATTGTTTTCAAAGCAGCTTTACTTTGTTTTTGCGGAAATAAGATGACCTAATTCGTCTTTTCTTTATTGGACTGTTTCAAAATATGCACTTTATTAGAGTTAATGCAGTATTTTTTTTTTTAATAAAGGATGTTTTAATTAGTGACATCTTTAAGGATTATTTTTCAAATTTTAACTAATAAAAAATTCAGTTATGAAATCTTTTTTGTGATGATTAAAAATCTAAATCTTTTTATAATTGCACCAATGCTTAACCTGTTTTTTTTTTCGTTATAAATTAAGCGTAATTAATATATAGGAAAATACTCGTCTGATTTAAACTCTACGAATAATAATCAATTTTCAGTTATATGTCTTGTTGATGAACGGCGTTGTTTAATTTAAACAAATCGACGGCATAAATTAATCTAATCATAGCTTGTATTATTTACTACTGTGTATCAATTAATTTTAGTTTTAGCGTACTAATAATTAAGATTTTATAAACATTCATTTTGAAAGTAACTATTTTTTTTTTATTGTTCAAATACGTAGATCAATATAAAAAAATAAGTTTATAAAAATTTGCATTATTTAATTAAAGCTTCATTCCTATAAAAACGAATTGCTTTAGATTAGATTGTCATAGTTCTAGCATCGCATTTCGTGTTACACTTCAGTCTAAACTTTCTTTGTCATATAAAACTTAATTTGGCGTCGAGGAGCTCATGCAGTATGGCGTCTGTGCTGCGGTGCGGTTTTGTGTCTGGACAGGAACTGGATTTTTTTTTCTCCCCTTCTTTTCGTGGTCCTCCTCCGCCCGGTTCTGTCACTCAGCCTGTTTTTCAATGAATACTTCGGGGTGATCCCTAGGTTAAAGACGGCCGGGGCGTCATGCTGGCCACCCTCTTTCGTGCTGATAGCCTGAAAGCGTTAGTCCATACATTCATTGATCCTGCACTCCTTCATGGTATTACTGGAGATTTCTTTATCTCTGTAAAGCTTAATTTTCTAATAAATTAATTTTCGCAAAAGCAACAATTTTCAAATATAAAAATATTAACAGATACAAAAAAAGATATAACCAGAATTAGCGTAAAAAGTAAAATTTAATTGTCAAAATGGTTTTCTTTTCAATGTATCCTATAGTTTCCTAAGAAATCCGAATTGCATTGCATATTTTACTTTGATAGATAAAAAGAACTCGTACACGTTAAGAGCCATCGTTGACGTTCCCTTTCTTCAAGTTCTTTAAATATTCCAATTGTCATATTCTACAATATTTATTCCGTGAAGCGTATCCTAATAAAAGAGGAACGATTTAATGGTTGTCTTTCATTTACTTTTCCTTTGCAGTAGTCAAGTTGGCACGGCAACCGTTTTCATGCCAAGAGACTTTTCGGATCGATTCCCGGTTGAATCTTGGTCTTTCTCCTGTCCACAGTCGGGTAGAGAGGCACACCCAATCTCTTTTATAATAGGTATGGGATTAATCCGTGGTTAAGGACGGTCAGGTTATAAATATTCAACCAGATTAGGAAGATGATTGTAACTGGAACAATTATAATGTCCAAATAAATATATATACATATATACATAGATTTAAATATGATTTATTAACTATAGATTTATTTTTTAGCTTGTTTAGTATATATTATAAGATAATCGCATAAATCCATCAATCTTACACAAGTATTTGAATTCAATATAAAATTTTAATATTGTAAAGAGGACATTTTCACCTGGAGAATGGTCTTAGATAAAAAAAAAAAATTTGCTGTTAAATGTATTATAACTATTCTGGGGATGTGAGATGTCTAACAATTTATTCATTGGTTTTGCGCTATCTCTATCTGCATTCTTTATAAATGGATATAAGATTTGACTGAATATTTTAATACAATGGATGTCTCAAATTTTGCCTTTTTAAAATAGGTTTTTTTCGTATTTTTAAGTAAAAAACACATCAATTTTCTTGAAATATTTGGCACAAAAAGCTCCTAAGATCTGCTGAATTTTAGAGTCTGTATTAGTGATAAAATGTAGAGTAGTTCGAATTTGTGTTTTTATGCTTTTAATAGTAAATTAATTTTTTAAGGAAATTTTTAATTTTACAGTACGAACAAAGAAAATAAATGAGAATACTGTACAGTACAGTAGTAGAACATATTTTGCAAAGTTTGTTTATATGCTCTGATCCGAAGCATGCTTTAATAATTAGTGCATTGAAGTGATTCCATTCATTATATATATATATATATATATATAAATTACATTATAAATCATTCGTGATAATAATAATAAATGTTTTTTCTCTAAAGTAGTATCATCGAGCTGGTAAAGGGAATCTGACTACAGCTTCGAGAAGTTAGCATTAATTAACTTGCTTACTCTTTCATTTTCGTGCCGATGTTTCAAGCCAAGTAACTAGTTAAGATTTGTTCTCTGTTATGGATGGTGCGAAATTTCCGAAGTAGAATTAACGTTAACTTTATCTCGCTTACTAATATTTGTTTTCTTTCTTTTCTATCATTCTTCGAGATAAGTGCTAAAGCACTGGACTATTATCTCTTGCATCAGATAAGGCAATCCGGTTATCAGACTGTTTGTCGTTCTTGCTCTTCAATTTCAATCTTAAATAATCGTTAATTAAATTCTCATTCTTGAAATGGGAAATGTAAAAATATTGATGCGTGATTTGGAAAAAAGTTTCGTTTTCAATCTCACAAATTGACCAGATGGCAATGACAAGCAATACTTGTCTAGTTAGACGTTTTTAGTCACTGCCTTGAGATTTTAGGATCGTTTCTCCGGTCAATCTCCTCTTCTCCACATCTTCATTCTTCTCGCTAACCGGTCTCTCTCCTACCATGACTGGTTAGCCCACTCCGAATATATATTATCGCGTTAAATACTATGTAACCTTCATAAAAAGGGGAAAAGAAGGAAAAGAACTATTGATTAAAGTTTTTCTGCTTTTAAAATGTTAGAATAACTAGAGAGGTTTAAAGATTTATCTATCGTTATTATGTTTGGTCTAATGCCTCGTATTCGACTTATAAAAAGCGAAAAAATGACATTTGATAATGTTCGGTCAGATACGCGAAACTATCCATTACGTAGAGATAATTGCATTGCTTCAAGTTTAAAAAAATGAAACATTACTCAGTTAATTATAAAATGAAAGTTGCTATAATTACAAACGATAAAATGGCCGTATCGTGAAAACAACTATCCCGTTTCAGATGGAAATTTATTAGTACAATGACATAAAATAAGGTTAGAAGCGATCGAAAGTGAGGATTCCTCTTTATATACAGTGTGCGTGCGTGCGTGCGTGCGTGTGTGTAAAATCATACTTAAGATCGTCATGCTGGCCACCCTCTTTCGTTCTGATAGCCTGAAAGCGTNATTCCATTCATTATATAAATATATATATATATATAAATTACATTATAAATCATTCGTGATAATAATAATAAATGTTTTTTCTCTAAAGTAGTATCATCGAGCTGGTAAAGGGAATCTGACTACAGCTTCGAGAAGTTAGCATTAATTAACTTGCTTACTCTTTCATTTTCGTGCCGATGTTTCAAGCCAAGTAACTAGTTAAGATTTGTTCTCTGTTATGGATGGTGCGAAATTTCCGAAGTAGAATTAACGTTAACTTTATCTCGCTTACTAATATTTGTTTTCTTTCTTTTCTATCATTCTTCGAGATAAGTGCTAAAGCACTGGACTATTATCTCTTGCATCAGATAAGGCAATCCGGTTATCAGACTGTTTGTCGTTCTTGCTCTTCAATTTCAATCTTAAATAATCGTTAATTAAATTCTCATTCTTGAAATGGGAAATGTAAAAATATTGATGCGTGATTTGGAAAAAAGTTTCGTTTTCAATCTCACAAATTGACCAGATGGCAATGACAAGCAATACTTGTCTAGTTAGACGTTTTTAGTCACTGCCTTGAGATTTTAGGATCGTTTCTCCGGTCAATCTCCTCTTCTCCACATCTTCATTCTTCTCGCTAACCGGTCTCTCTCCTACCATGACTGGTTAGCCCACTCCGAATATATATTATCGCGTTAAATACTATGTAACCTTCATAAAAAGGGGAAAAGAAGGAAAAGAACTATTGATTAAAGTTTTTCTGCTTTTAAAATGTTAGAATAACTAGAGAGGTTTAAAGATTTATCTATCGTTATTATGTTTGGTCTAATGCCTCGTATTCGACTTATAAAAAGCGAAAAAATGACATTTGATAATGTTCGGTCAGATACGCGAAACTATCCATTACGTAGAGATAATTGCATTGCTTCAAGTTTAAAAAAATGAAACATTACTCAGTTAATTATAAAATGAAAGTTGCTATAATTACAAACGATAAAATGGCCGTATCGTGAAAACAACTATCCCGTTTCAGATGGAAATTTATTAGTACAATGACATAAAATAAGGTTAGAAGCGATCGAAAGTGAGGATTCCTCTTTATATACAGTGTGCGTGCGTGCGTGCGTGTGTGTAAAATCATACTTAAGATCCTCCAGTATATAAGGATTTATCGAGCAAATAATTTTCCAGTGACATTTAAAAAATATTTATCAATCCTTTAGAAATTTTAATTGAACAGATAAGTGTACAAGTTAAATATCGTACAGCACATAACATTGTATAGTTTTTATAACAGCCTTAAATAGTGAAAGTTTGTATAATTTTCGACAATCTCGCGAGTATAAGTTAATCGCTTTGATTGTGGTTACGCAGTTACTTTTGTTTTCACTTAATCATTAAAATTATTTTTAAAATATGTTAAAGTAGAAATGTGTCCTTCAATCTCTCCCAGAACGTCGAAAGGAAAAATCGATTAGATTTGTCTACGAAAGTGGTACTATTCAATTTAGTTTTATATAAATTTCAACACAGGAATCAATTTTAAACTTTATCTCGGTTCTCGATAACATTAATAAATCATACGAAATTTAAATGTGTACAGATTTCATAATTAAAAATACCCCAAGTGGTGAGATCTAGATAAGTACTAAGCATATCAAATAGATTAATTGCTCTTTAACATAATATATTTGAAATTACATTTACGAATATTATATATAATAAATATAAATTCGTTAATTCACGGACTACTCTAGAATACGTATTACTTTCATATTATTAATAATTTTACCATTACTATGTTGCATTTATAAGGTTGAAATGTATAGGCATCTTTTGTAATGAGTTCAATGTCCTGCTGATTTCCGTCTTTTCCTTTCATTTAATAAAATTTCCGGGCTTGTTTGTTTCCATTTTTATTTAGAGTCGGACTAATCTTTACGATATTTCAAGAGAATACTCGTTTACAGTAATAAATATTTCAAATTATTGGATTTATCGAATTAATGCTTTGTTTACGATATAATTAAACGTTTCTTTTGCCGTGTTGATTGATACATCCCTTCTGTACATTATATTTTTCATTCAGTGTTTTCGTGAAGGTGAATATTCTTACAATTTATTTTATTTGTGTACAGATTTTTTCCCGATTCTTATCAGTAAATTTACATCGAAATTGTTATATATTTACAAATCCGCTATTTGACAGATAGGCTAGCCTCTTTTTATTACACATTAAGATTATACATTACCAGGAATCGTTATCATTCTTTGGGGTACTTTTTTGTATATTTAAGTATTTTATAAGATCTTATTTTAATATGTAATAAAATTAAAGATGGAAAAGTGATTATTAATTAAAGTAATTCGGTTTCAATTCTTTTTTAACTGTATGAAATCTTTTTTCCTCATTAATTAGAATTATAATGTTTATATTAACCTCATCATTTTAAAATGCAAAAGAAGAAAATTAAAGCTTTAGGCGATTTTTTTTAACTTTAAATAAATTTACTGTTAAAATTTTTGAATTATTATTATTTTTTTTATAACTTTATAAATCACTTGTGCTTTTAGTCACTATTTTGTTTTTTCAGTTATAAAGAAAAAATTTGTTTAAATATTTTATCAAATATTGTATGAATATTTTTAAAAATCTCATTTATCTTATCGAATTCTTTTTCATTTGATAAGAAAAATACTTCCTTCTCTTTATTCTTTACATATTTTAAAATGGATGATATATCTAAAATACAGAAATTTTTAGAAGCGGATAAAACATGACAGATTATTAATAAATAATATTTTTTAAATTTATTTTTTACACAATTTTTAAAAGTTTAAGTTAACTTTATAAATATTTAAAGATTTCACGTGTAACTATATCGTTTTAAATACGTACAGTTAAAAAAAAATTAAAAGCTAATAATTAGGATCAGTATCGACTTTTAAAGAATTTTTTTACTCCGTTTAATCATTCTGAAAGTTTTTTTTTAAGTCGAAAATAAATTTTAATTAATCACTTTATGCCTGTTTGAATAAAATAACGTAGCAGTCTACCGGGCACCTTGCTTTATTTGATCAATAGAATAGAACTAGACACCAGCAAATGAGGTCATCTTACATTAACATGATATTTATTATGTCTCTTTTTTTAGCATATATATATGTTCAATTCATTCGATATAATCTGGCTTTATTTAATACGATTTGAAAATGTCAAAAATTAAACGATGTAAGTGTTCTTCAGCATTAAAAAAGTACCAATTTCAATTTCTGCAGCTTAATTACACATTATAAGAAAATTTTAATTAGATTAACAGTCAATTAACCTACGAAAACGTTTTAAATATTCATCTTTTATTATTTAAAGTCTGCGCTTCTCCTTTATTATTTAATAATTTAATATCGTAATTATTAATATTAATATTCGTTAAAATTCGGAATCATCTCGTATATGAAAGAATTTTAATCTATCGCGTGTTAAGTAATTCATCGTCGAGTAAAAAAATGATAAATCACTAAAATAAATTAGGGAACGTTTCATTTCGATGTTTTGTCGGGGTGGATTAGCTTTTATAGCAAGGGTTGCGACACATTTGATTTATTAATAAGTAAGAAAGTGATTTTGAAATAGGTAAGGATGTAATCTTTTAAAATGAATGGTTTTCTGTTGTTCAGGCGTGGTTGGTTATTGTGTTTATATATCCGAAACACACGAAAGCTATAGAAGGAAAAAGTGTTCGCGTTTTTTATTGGATGAAAAGGTTGTTAAGGGAAATTTACTTTAATATTATACAAAAATCTATAGAAATATTTTTATAGTCATCAGTTAATCATCTCCGTCTCTTATTAATGTAATAAATCAATTAATGAAGCTTTTACGAAATGTTTCGTTAACCAAAATACTTGGTAATCCGTAAAAATTGAAGTCGGTTTTGCTGTTTAATCGGATAAAAAATATTCTAGTTTAATTGGAGAACGAAAATGTTTTCATTAAAGTATTCGACAAGGAATATTTAAAGATTGACATAAGCTGCAGATTTTTAGTTAAATTTTTTCCGCGAGATTAATGGAATATATATTTTTTTCTTCTTTAAAACATGGAATAACTAAAATTGTATTAGCTTACTTGTCGTTTTTTTTTCCTGGACTTATTTTAAACACAATATATAAATTGACAATTCTTGAAAAATTGATTGAGATATAATTTGACAATTCGTTGGGAATTTAAACAATTACTAGAAAATGGTTGCTGTCAAGTTTGGGGCATTAAATTAGCAAATTTTGTCTTTTTAAAAGTATTTTTCTACGAGTAATTTTCTGAAAATTTAGGATTTCGAATTTTATAACTTCAATTTGACAATGTATAACTTTGTAACAGTTTCTGCATATATTTTGTATTTTGGTCACTACATCAAACACTTTTATACACTTATCGCTTTAAATTTTTTAATATATTAGATTTGTCTACATAAATTTTATGATCGAAGCGATTTTCTACTATAAAATTTCATAACTGTTTTTTCTTACTTGTGTTATAANATTAGTTATTAAATAAATTCTGTATTTAAAATAAAAGAAACTTTATAAAATCTTTATAAAATTGCTATTTTTTATTTTTTGATAAATTAAGAATATTTAGTTCATAATATTTAATGTAACTATAATTACGTAAATATAATTTCAAAAATTTCTTTTTCCATTTTAAATTACGTAGCTAATTTTAATTTTAATAAGAAAATTTAAATTTATACTATAAAGAAAATACGTAAGATTTAATAAAGTTTTTACTTGCTATTTTGGTGATTTTAGAAACAATTTTCCAATGGATAGTTTAAAAGAATTTTATTGTATTTTTTTACTTTCTGTCGCATTCGAAACAATAAGCTGTTTAGATAACTTAATTCTTATTGGGGTCGATTAGACGATTATAGGCGTAAAACTCAACGGCAGATGTTCTTCAGTACTTCCGACCTATTTAAAGTATAATTCGCCCACTGAGGACGGAGAAGTCACGCTTCCGTGCAAATTAATACTTCAGGTTATAATGTCCTTGAGGTAGATACATCGAATATTTTTTTAGATCGAATTAATGCTATATTAACATTAACGTAGTCGTTAGACTATTGCGTCACAGAAAATAAAACCTTAATTGTAATGTCACACATTCATATTAAAGTTTTGATTTTTGTGATTTATTGATTACATACTTAGAACAGTTTTCTAAGTCAGCAATATTTAAACACTAGAACATTCTGTATTTGGATTAATATCCAGATTTTTTGTATCCGTCAATATATGAAAAAGTACTTTCTTTTTCTAATCATTAATCATTATCTTGTTTAATATAATTTCTTTTTTTACACAGCTATAAGTTTTTTTGTTTGTTTTTATAATGCTAAGTTGGAGTTACTCAAGTCACTGTTATATTCTCTCTTAAGAAAAGTAGTACAAGTGACACTTAGTTTACAATTTAAGTAATTATTGTTTTGTAAGATTTTGTATAGACTTTTATCGTATAAAATCTTTTTATACGATTCGAACAAAATTGAATATTTTTTGTCTTCATTTTTGTCTCGCAAGATTGTTGTTTGCATTTTAACTCCGTTTAGTTCTACATCGATAATAATGTAATTTTCGGAAAACAGATTAGCATTTAATTTTTTTTTCTTATAAAATTTCTTAAAAGATAAGATCAAACTTTTTAAAAATCTAAAGACAATTTTTCTGTAAGTTAATTATCCAAATATAATTTCAGAAGTCAGACAGATTTCTATTATTATTATATTTTATTTTTTTAAATTACATTATCCCATTACGGACAGATGTTCGCATAAGTGAAACGCATTAATTTTTGCAGGTAAATTCAAAAAACAAAGACGAATAATCCTTTTTTTATCTTTTCCTGACATTTTTATAATTTTTAAAACGAGAAAATTGATTTTTGAATACTAAACTGTAAAAATAAAAAATGGTAGGTAAATGAAATCAATCTTCTGAATGTTACATACAGTTTTTAATTTTTTAAATGAAGAATAAATTAATTCTGTATGAGATTAATAGTATTAATATAGTATGGTTCGATGTCATTAACTTAATTCGGGAATGTATAAACATTAATTTGTGTTGTGTTAACTTTGCTCTAGCCATAAATTACACACAATCGTCGCAGCTTTCTCCAAATGGAGATATTTATTATAGCTCCTCGTGATCATGTTTATACCTTCCAAGAACAATTAGTTATTGAAAGAAATTATTTAATTATATTGATATATTAGCTTTAGAGCCATACGTATTGAGTCATTTCAGTTTAAAATTGTTAGTTTTACAGCAGTTATAATCGGTTGCTTAATAATATAATTAACAGTGTTACTGTTGTCGGAAGTTTTTGCCAAATCGTAAATATCATTTATAATTTAAAAATGTTTAATCTTGGAACTTTTCCAATCAGACTGAGTAGCTCTTCAAATTCAATCATTTACAATGGATATTGAGTTAAATGTTTGTTGTGACAAGGCAGAAATGTTATTGGATGCGAGATTCAATATAGTTCTGGATTTTTCCAAAAATAATCTTCTTGGATATTAGATAGGTTCATCTCATCACACTCAAACAAAACCGTAATTTTTTTTTTATCTTTATGAAACTTTACGAGGAGCGAAATAGGCTCGTAATAAAAGCGAAAAAAACAACATACAGTAGAATGATGGAGCTATGAATTTTTATCTTATTGGGTAATAAATAGCGAGTAATAACTGATCAGATAGGTTTAATATTATGTAACTCGTAATATTAAACCTATTTGATCAGTTATTTTACTGAAGGAATCATGTATTTTAGCTTTAAAAACTTTCTCTTTAAATTTATATATATGCAAATTCATAAATAATGATGAAAATGTGAGGGTTTTTTTAATATACAAACATTATTGTTTTCAAAGCAGCTTTACTTTGTTTTTGCGGAAATAAGATGACCTAATTCGTCTTTTCTTTATTGGACTGTTTCAAAATATGCACTTTATTAGAGTTAATGCAGTATTTTTTTTTTTAATAAAGGATGTTTTAATTAGTGACATCTTTAAGGATTATTTTTCAAATTTTAACTAATAAAAAATTCAGTTATGAAATCTTTTTTGTGATGATTAAAAATCTAAATCTTTTTATAATTGCACCAATGCTTAACCTGTTTTTTTTTTCGTTATAAATTAAACGTAATTAATATATAGGAAAATACTCGTCTGATTTAAACTCTACGAATAATAATCAATTTTCAGTTATATGTCTTGTTGATGAACGGCGTTGTTTAATTTAAACAAATCGACGACATAAATTAATCTAATCATAGCTTGTATTATTTACTACTGTGTATCAATTAATTTTAGTTTTAGCGTACTAATAATTAAGATTTTATAAACATTCATTTTGAAAGTAACTATTTTTTTTTTATTGTTCAAATACGTAGATCAATATAAAAAAATAAGTTTATAAAAATTTGCATTATTTAATTAAAGCTTCATTCCTATAAAAACGAATTGCTTTAGATTAGATTGTCATAGTTCTAGCATCGCATTTCGTGTTACACTTCAGTCTAAACTTTCTTTGTCATATAAAACTTAATTTGGCGTCGAGGAGCTCATGCAGTATGGCGTCTGTGCTGCGGTGCGGTTTTGTGTCTGGACAGGAACTGGATTTTTTTTTCTCCCCTTCTTTTCGTGGTCCTCCTCCGCCCGGTTCTGTCACTCAGCCTGTTTTTCAATGAATACTTCGGGGTGATCCCTAGGTTAAAGACGGCCGGGGCGTCATGCTGGCCACCCTCTTTCGTGCTGATAGCCTGAAAGCGTTAGTCCATACATTCATTGATCCTGCACTCCTTCATGGTATTACTGGAGATTTCTTTATCTCTGTAAAGCTTAATTTTCTAATAAATTAATTTTCGCAAAAGCAACAATTTTCAAATATAAAAATATTAACAGATACAAAAAAAGATATAACCAGAATTAGCGTAAAAAGTAAAATTTAATTGTCAAAATGGTTTTCTTTTCAATGTATCCTATAGTTTCCTAAGAAATCCGAATTGCATTGCATATTTTACTTTGATAGATAAAAAGAACTCGTACACGTTAAGAGCCATCGTTGACGTTCCCTTTCTTCAAGTTCTTTAAATATTCCAATTGTCATATTCTACAATATTTATTCCGTGAAGCGTATCCTAATAAAAGAGGAACGATTTAATGGTTGTCTTTCATTTACTTTTCCTTTGCAGTAGTCAAGTTGGCACGGCAACCGTTTTCATGCCAAGAGACTTTTCGGATCGATTCCCGGTTGAATCTTGGTCTTTCTCCTGTCCACAGTCGGGTAGAGAGGCACACCCAATCTCTTTTATAATAGGTATGGGATTAATCCGTGGTTAAGGACGGTCAGGTTATAAATATTCAACCAGATTAGGAAGATGATTGTAACTGGAACAATTATAATGTCCAAATAAATATATATACATATATACATAGATTTAAATATGATTTATTAACTATAGATTTATTTTTTAGCTTGTTTAGTATATATTATAAGATAATCGCATAAATCCATCAATCTTACACAAGTATTTGAATTCAATATAAAATTTTAATATTGTAAAGAGGACATTTTCACCTGGAGAATGGTCTTAGATAAAAAAAAAAAATTTGCTGTTAAATGTATTATAACTATTCTGGGGATGTGAGATGTCTAACAATTTATTCATTGGTTTTGCGCTATCTCTATCTGCATTCTTTATAAATGGATATAAGATTTGACTGAATATTTTAATACAATGGATGTCTCAAATTTTGCCTTTTTAAAATAGGTTTTTTTCGTATTTTTAAGTAAAAAACACATCAATTTTCTTGAAATATTTGGCACAAAAAGCTCCTAAGATCTGCTGAATTTTAGAGTCTGTATTAGTGATAAAATGTAGAGTAGTTCGAATTTGTGTTTTTATGCTTTTAATAGTAAATTAATTTTTTAAGGAAATTTTTAATTTTACAGTACGAACAAAGAAAATAAATGAGAATACTGTACAGTACAGTAGTAGAACATATTTTGCAAAGTTTGTTTATATGCTCTGATCCGAAGCATGCTTTAATAATTAGTGCATTGAAGTGATTCCATTCATTATATATATATATATGGAGAGAGATTCATTATTTTTTTTATGGCTGCCTTTATACTTCGAATTCACTTTTGTGAATAATTTCTGCTCGTATCATTTTAAATTATCATGTGTGGAGCTTAGCAACAACGAGAATGAATTTGTTTCACTCTATCAATCGATTTAAATTCTGTATAATTTATTCAAATTTAAATATTTTTATGTCGTGTTGATTTATAAGACAAATCAAATTTTATCAATAAACTATTAAATGTTTTAAGTGTTTTATTTGCGAATCTAACAACGTTAACCTGTGGTTTCTCTTCATTGTTCTACTTTTTTGAGTATCCTAAGCTGCAAATTTAGGATTGTCACGAAACCATAAAAGTAGATTAGTGTAGAAGTTGTGTGTGTGTATATATATTTCCCCATCTTACTTAGTTGCTTGTTTTCCTTCAGTGATAATTCTATTACTTTCAACTGCTGACATTTTGAAGTCGTTTCATGTGACGAAAATTCATTCATCGTCTTTTATAAAATTCTTTTATAGTTCAAAAAATATATAAGGTATTCGAATGAACGATTTCTGAGAAAGATTTCGAAAGTGTTTCGAGAATTAAAAAAATGTTACTATAATTTTTAAAAAATATTTATTTTCCGAGAAAATTCTTCAGAAGCTATTTTTGTTAGTTTAAGCCAAAAGGCGGGCGTGATTTCTTCTTAAGGTGACATCCAGATCGATTTAACTCCTTAAAAAGTGGACAAAAAATAGATGCTCGAGCAGATACGGAGTTTGAAGTGTTAAAAATGCTTTTATTTGTTGTTTAAAATTTTTCCAATTCTTTAGAAACGCATTTAACTATATCTTTTGTCGAAAATAAAGTGTTCTAATATCGAATATTTTATCCGCTTTCCAGTAACGATAAAAACCGGTGTTTAATCACACTTTTTCCCCTGAAGAAAAACCTTGATGAAGGCTCCCAAATGATGTTTCGAGCGTTGTTTGTGTACTGAAAGCCAAGCCGGCAATTCATTTAAGCGACTTATTATATTACAAGAAGCGTGATTGTTATCGTTACATACTAGAAAAACTCCTAAATCAATATTATCCAAAAAATTAATTATATTTTAAGCGACAATTTGGGATCTACCGATCGAGTTTACTCGTAGTCGAAACTCATTTTGCACATATTTTGNCTGATATACTTGTATTTAAAAATTTTCTTCATTTTTCTCATTACTTATTATATTAAATCAGTATGAATTAACTTTCCTCGGCATTACATTATACAAAATATTTTGGTTCCATTATTTTTCGTATTTTACATAATTTAATTTAATTTGATTTAATGTTTACAAATTATACAAATAAACACTAGTTTTCAGTTTTATTAAATATTTACAATTATTGCTACATGTGATCTTAGTGATGAGCTTAAATGAATTAATACATTTTTTTTTTTTTCATTTCACTTAGATTTGTTTGTTATTTATTATACAACTCTTATATATTCATAATTTACATAAATGTGGTCTTAACATTATTGTAAGTTGTTTGTTAAGAAAGGCTTAGTGCCTATATTTTTTTAAGTTAATTATTTTTAGAGCGCAAAGAGTTAATGTATTTAGATTATACAGTTTACCATATATATATTGTTTTAACGTCAAGTAGAACAATTATTTAGATATAGATTAATCTGTAATTATCAGTTGTGGTGGTTATGTGTAAAAATGTTAAACAAAATTTAATTTTTTTTAATTTCTTAATACATTTATGCAGTTTCTCTAAAGAGGTAATGGTTTAGTAATGATGATAATGATTTATTGCTCATAGTCTATATTCTTATCGTGAATAATTAAATTATAGTTCAGTGGTTATCAATTACACAAAATTGATCGACAGTGTAGAAGAGATATATTGGATGCTTTTTTTCCTTATTATTGAAAAAGTTTAATCATCCGTTTTGGATACTATATTAATTGTCACAGTTACTATTTGTTATAGACTTAAACGCAGTCTTATGTGCCAGCATAATTGGTAATTGATATCCTTCAATTCTTTCAAGTATAAAATTTTTATTAAATGGAATTTTGAAATTTTCTTTCTGAATTTTACTTAAAGACATCCAATTTTTTACGTCGAAGCGGATTAGAATTATTACTATAATTAAGTTGCACTCTAAAAAATTTTTACCTTCTTTAAAGAGAAAAATCTTCCACAAAAAGTTTTTAAAAAATTGAAATTAAATAAGATATACTCGGAAACTGTAAAGTGTAAAAAAAAAAAAACTATTTGAGTTGTAATGATTTAAGACAAAGAACAGAGCGAATTTTATTGTCGAGTTTGTTTCAAAAGGAATTCTATCCTTTGACGTTATTATATAAGCTAGAAGACGACATATCTGCGATGTCATTGTTCAGGTTTTGTCATGTTTCTTTAACGTATTTTTTCTTCTTTTTTCTGTTTCTACTGCGTTTCTTTTAATAGAAAAACTCGAAAAGCCATTTTCGATTATTAAACAAGAGAACAATTATGCAATATATATTGAATAGAATCTTACAGTATAAATTTAACAATTTGATTGGTACGATATGCAAACTGTTCAAATTTTGCATGTTTCTACATCTGTTAATTATCTTCACTAAACATTTAAGCCCTACAGATGCAGTCTAAATTAACGTTTAAATGTCTTTGTTTATATCTCTCGTTCAAAAACATGTTTACGAGTTGTAAATGTTATTACTCGCCATTCTTTAATCATAGAATTCCACTAAATTTATAGGCAATATCTAGAATTAATGGTCTCCTCGCTCAATATAATGGATTGTATACTTAATGAAAATTTTGTTTAATACGATCTCGTTGTTTTAACGAACTTTAGCATTTTCTAATGAGAATGTTGATTACATTATTATATGGCAAGATAAATTTATTGTCTATTAACTTTTTTGATAATGCCACAACATCCGCAATTATCCATTGTAAACTTCAGGAAACAGTGAATTTATTCAGTTTCCGTGTCCCTTCCATTACTTATCGCTTTTATATCAAAATTTACTCGATCATGAGATAAATTGTGACGTGTAATATGAAAATACGGTTCGACTGACATTGAAAAACTGCATTTTTTATGTTAAATTTCCTGTTATGAACAAACTTACAAAGTTTAATTTTGAAAGAATAATTAAAACTTCTCAAAACTTGAATGGAGAGAAGTATTTTTTGTATTCTTGTCCTCGAGTTTCTTATAAATTCAAATGCTGCCAAGTTAAAAACAGTAACGAGTTAGCATATTTTTTATCGGTTTTCTTTAAATTTCAGACTCTTTAAAACATTTTAAGCATTTATTTTAGAATGTTTGGTTTTAATAATCATGTCTGTAAACGCCTGTAGTATAAATAGGCTATCCAAAATCACTATAAACTGACTGACCAAAATATAAATCGATAAATTGTTGATAAATGTCATGTACTAATTAAAGATGAATTTTCTTTTATATCTTAGAAAGTCGTTGAAGTAATCAAGCTACATTATTCAATTTTTTTCCATCTTATCTTTTGGAAAAAACCGAACCTAATGGAAATTTGACGTCACAAATTCCATTTAAGGAATTTCTGAAATGAAATCAAGTTAAATTGTGCTTACCGCTACATCAGTATCTATTTAGCTATGTAATGAGTCAATTGCTATGAATTTATTAAAATATAAAATCAGTTTTCGATTACGATACAACATAAATAAACCTTACGAGGGATTTATATCTTTATCTTTATTAAATTTCGTCTTCCTCTGAACGAAAATAATTATTAGACCGTATACGCTTTAATAGTAATTTTATTAGTTACATTGAATTTAATTTATCATAGTGGATGCAGTTCTCTGATGCTCGAAGTGTATAGTTTTAGTAAATAGAATCTCCAAAAATCTTGTATAGATCGCTAGAGATTCGGAATTTATATTTTATCATGTGAATAATTCATGTGTAACACAATTCTATTTGGGACGTCATCGTCTCATCAAATAAAACGTTATTTCTGAAAGTGACTGTTTGAAAATCCTTTTATCCGGATGGAATTTGTGTAAAAATTCTTTTGTCGTTTGTAAAATAATTATATATTTTGTTTAGAAATTTTTAGAAAATGCGTAATTTTTTTAAAGAATCAAAGATCGATATCGCAGTGATCCAGTGTAGTTTTTATATATTCTAAAATCTTTAAATTAAAAGGTGAATGATTTGTTTAGAAAGAAATGAAAATTTTCTGAGAGTTTCTCGATAGAAAATGGTGATAAACCGCCAGAGATTTTATCACATCTCTAATCTACTAAAGTTGAAGGAAACATATTTCTCGCTTGATTTAAGAGAGGAAATTTTTGCCTTGCAAGCTGTTAAATTAATTCTATATTAGGTTATAGGTTACGAATATAAAGTTCTACTTAAGCTTAAATAATCTTCTTATCGTTTCTCTCGTGGCATTTTGAATTTGGTTGATTTTTTAAATATATACTTAAAAATATATCTTGTTACGTTATTGGTATAATTTTTTAAAGCAAAAAAATGTGCGTAACGTATAACCCATTATTTGTAATGAGAAACTGCGAGTTTGATCCAGTATACGGATCATAAATTTCCACTTAACAGGGTAATGAATAAGTGAATTTTCTTCCAGACGTTCAAATTAACAAGCTAGACTTAACAGCTATAAAATTTAATAAAAATGTTAAAATATCTCAGCATTCTTTTAAGGTCGCATCTCGTTTTCACATTTTATATTTAATACGATAAAAATATTAATAAAGATGTATTGAGGTATACAGTATGTAACATAGGAAAGAAAAGCTTAGCTTCGGTTTCTCTGTTGGAGGCTTATGTAACAAAAGCATGGTATAACATAAAGAAAGAATAGCATATCGTTTAAACTCCACAGAATAAATATGAAGTAGACGAACGGGAAAAAATGCGCTTATGTAATAAGGAGGAAAAGTCAATCGATTATTACGAGAATTTTATAAGGATCGAATTATCTTTTAATGTAATTCTGATTTAATAATTTGTTATATGAGCGCTTGGTTTATTTTCTATCATCAGAAATAACTTTCGAGTATATATATCGTGTAAGAGATAAAAATATCACGCTCCAATACATTTTTCTTTTGTGCTGTCTCTTTCCTTTAGCGTCTTACGTAAGCTGGCATATTGTCGTAGAATGATTTATGAAGGAATAAAATATTATTTTATACGTGTAGCTTGTAACTCGCATCGAGAAATTTTAATGCAGAATTCTTATCGAATTTCTGTAATGCGAATAAACATCTGCTAAAGAGATTTTTAAGTATATGGAAAGTCGTGCTCATTGTTTGCGGCCAAATTACAATGTGATTTATTTCGTGATGCGACGTAACGTCTGTTTATAACTAGAATTAATTATGAATTTAATTCAGTATTCCGATATTAATTTGCAAGCGTTATCATTATAATAATGTATACAAATTGTTTAATTTATTAAATAATTGCGATGATTTTCAGCTATTATTTAAATTAACAGTATAAATTATTCATGTTTTAACATATTCTGACGGATAATTAACCGATTCTATAAAATGAAGCTGTTACCAGAAAGTTAAATCTATATATTTTTTATCAATTTGAAGGCGTATAAATTTACATAACCTATATCAGAGAAAATTTCACATTTATTTTGAGGTTAATTGTCGGCTTTCGATGTACTAATTATAAATTCATTTTCTTTTTTCCCGGGTAATGTTATTTAACGAGTTTATGGCGTGAATGTCGTTTTACATGCATTTAAACTGTGATTTTAACATCTGCATATTATATACATATAATATAAAGTATAAGTAAAGACTTATAGAATAAAATTTTCATAAAAATTGCTTTTTATTGAGATAGAGTTTAGATTAAAAAAACAACAAAAATACAGAAATTTATTTATTTTAATGGAAAGACAAGTATTTTTTTTATTCCTATCTCTTCCAGATGTTGCTTACAGTTGATAATCACCACTCAATTTATTTGACAGAAAAGGGAAGTACATATACTTTAGTTGATGGTAGTATGAGTAGAATGAATAAATAATCTTCAAGTATATATGTAATTATTGTGAAAATTACATGACTTTCTAATAAAAGTTTAAATGTAGAAATGTTGATATAAAAATATTATAAATATTAAAATATATAAATAACATATTTTTTTACAAAATGTTTTCTTTATATAGAAATTTTGATTTTAAATGAATGTAATAATTACAGTTAAGAAAAATTNAGTCTTTTATATATATATATATATATATAAATTACATTATAAATCATTCGTGATAATAATAATAAATGTTTTTTCTCTAAAGTAGTATCATCGAGCTGGTAAAGGGAATCTGACTACAGCTTCGAGAAGTTAGCATTAATTAACTTGCTTACTCTTTCATTTTCGTGCCGATGTTTCAAGCCAAGTAACTAGTTAAGATTTGTTCTCTGTTATGGATGGTGCGAAATTTCCGAAGTAGAATTAACGTTAACTTTATCTCGCTTACTAATATTTGTTTTCTTTCTTTTCTATCATTCTTCGAGATAAGTGCTAAAGCACTGGACTATTATCTCTTGCATCAGATAAGGCAATCCGGTTATCAGACTGTTTGTCGTTCTTGCTCTTCAATTTCAATCTTAAATAATCGTTAATTAAATTCTCATTCTTGAAATGGGAAATGTAAAAATATTGATGCGTGATTTGGAAAAAAGTTTCGTTTTCAATCTCACAAATTGACCAGATGGCAATGACAAGCAATACTTGTCTAGTTAGACGTTTTTAGTCACTGCCTTGAGATTTTAGGATCGTTTCTCCGGTCAATCTCCTCTTCTCCACATCTTCATTCTTCTCGCTAACCGGTCTCTCTCCTACCATGACTGGTTAGCCCACTCCGAATATATATTATCGCGTTAAATACTATGTAACCTTCATAAAAAGGGGAAAAGAAGGAAAAGAACTATTGATTAAAGTTTTTCTGCTTTTAAAATGTTAGAATAACTAGAGAGGTTTAAAGATTTATCTATCGTTATTATGTTTGGTCTAATGCCTCGTATTCGACTTATAAAAAGCGAAAAAATGACATTTGATAATGTTCGGTCAGATACGCGAAACTATCCATTACGTAGAGATAATTGCATTGCTTCAAGTTTAAAAAAATGAAACATTACTCAGTTAATTATAAAATGAAAGTTGCTATAATTACAAACGATAAAATGGCCGTATCGTGAAAACAACTATCCCGTTTCAGATGGAAATTTATTAGTACAATGACATAAAATAAGGTTAGAAGCGATCGAAAGTGAGGATTCCTCTTTATATACAGTGTGCGTGCGTGCGTGCGTGCGTGTGTGTAAAATCATACTTAAGATCCTCCAGTATATAAGGATTTATCGAGCAAATAATTTTCCAGTGACATTTAAAAAATATTTATCAATCCTTTAGAAATTTTAATTGAACAGATAAGTGTACAAGTTAAATATCGTACAGCACATAACATTGTATAGTTTTTATAACAGCCTTAAATAGTGAAAGTTTGTATAATTTTCGACAATCTCGCGAGTATAAGTTAATCGCTTTGATTGTGGTTACGCAGTTACTTTTGTTTTCACTTAATCATTAAAATTATTTTTAAAATATGTTAAAGTAGAAATGTGTCCTTCAATCTCTCCCAGAACGTCGAAAGGAAAAATCGATTAGATTTGTCTACGAAAGTGGTACTATTCAATTTAGTTTTATATAAATTTCAACACAGGAATCAATTTTAAACTTTATCTCGGTTCTCGATAACATTAATAAATCATACGAAATTTAAATGTGTACAGATTTCATAATTAAAAATACCCCAAGTGGTGAGATCTAGATAAGTACTAAGCATATCAAATAGATTAATTGCTCTTTAACATAATATATTTGAAATTACATTTACGAATATTATATATAATAAATATAAATTCGTTAATTCACGGACTACTCTAGAATACGTATTACTTTCATATTATTAATAATTTTACCATTACTATGTTGCATTTATAAGGTTGAAATGTATAGGCATCTTTTGTAATGAGTTCAATGTCCTGCTGATTTCCGTCTTTTCCTTTCATTTAATAAAATTTCCCGGCTTGTTTGTTTCCATTTTTATTTAGAGTCGGACTAATCTTTACGATATTTCAAGAGAATACTCGTTTACAGTAATAAATATTTCAAATTATTGGATTTATCGGATTAATGCTTTGTTTACGATATAATTAAACGTTTCTTTTGCCGTGTTGATTGATACATCCCTTCTGTACATTATATTTTTCATTCAGTGTTTTCGTGAAGGTGAATATTCTTACAATTTATTTTATTTGTGTACAGATTTTTTCCCGATTCTTATCAGTAAATTTACATCGAAATTGTTATATATTTACAAATCCGCTATTTGACAGATAGGCTAGCCTCTTTTTATTACACATTAAGATTATACATTACCAGGAATCGTTATCATTCTTTGGGGTACTTTTTTGTATATTTAAGTATTTTATAAGATCTTATTTTAATATGTAATAAAATTAAAGATGAAAAAGTGATTATTAATTAAAGTAATTCGGTTTCAATTCTTTTTTAACTGTATGAAATCTTTTTTCCTCATTAATTAGAATTATAATGTTTATATTAACCTCATCATTTTAAAATGCAAAAGAAGAAAATTAAAGCTTTAGGCGATTTTTTTTAACTTTAAATAAATTTACTGTTAAAATTTTTGAATTATTATTATTTTTTTTATAACTTTATAAATCACTTGTGCTTTTAGTCACTATTTTGTTTTTTCAGTTATAAAGAAAAAATTTGTTTAAATATTT
This sequence comes from Centruroides sculpturatus, assembly GCF_000671375.1. Lineage (NCBI taxonomy): Eukaryota > Metazoa > Arthropoda > Arachnida > Scorpiones > Buthidae > Centruroides > Centruroides sculpturatus. Next base: position 1,391,445 of record NW_019386694.1, on the reverse strand, counting down.
TATCAAATATTGTATGAATATTTTTAAAAATCTCATTTATCTTATCGAATTCTTTTTCATTTGATAAGGAAAATACTTCCTTCTCTTTATTCTTTACATATTTTAAAATGGATGATATATCTAAAATACAGAAATTTTTAGAAGCGGATAAAACATGACAGATTATTAATAAATAATATTTTTTAAATTTATTTTTTACACAATTTTTAAAAGTTTAAGTTAACTTTATAAATATTTAAAGATTTCACGTGTAACTATATCGTTTTAAATACGTACAGTTAAAAAAAAATTAAAAGCTAATAATTAGGATCAGTATCGACTTTTAAAGAATTTTTTTACTCCGTTTAATCATTCTGAAAGTTTTTTTTTAAGTCGAAAATAAATTTTAATTAATCACTTTATGCCTGTTTGAATAAAATAACGTAGCAGTCTACCGGGCACCTTGCTTTATTTGATCAATAGAATAGAACTAGACACCAGCAAATGAGGTCATCTTACATTAACATGATATTTATTATGTCTCTTTTTTTAGCATATATATATGTTCAATTCATTCGATATAATCTGGCTTTATTTAATACGATTTGAAAATGTCAAAAATTAAACGATGTAAGTGTTCTTCAGCATTAAAAAAGTACCAATTTCAATTTCTGCAGCTTAATTACACATTATAAGAAAATTTTAATTAGATTAACAGTCAATTAACCTACGAAAACGTTTTAAATATTCATCTTTTATTATTTAAAGTCTGCGCTTCTCCTTTATTATTTAATAATTTAATATCGTAATTATTAATATTAATATTCGTTAAAATTCGGAATCATCTCGTATATGAAAGAATTTTAATCTATCGCGTGTTAAGTAATTCATCGTCGAGTAAAAAAATGATAAATCACTAAAATAAATTAGGGAACGNAGAATAAATATGAAGTAGACGAACGGGAAAAAATGCGCTTATGTAATAAGGAGGAAAAGTCAATCGATTATTACGAGAATTTTATAAGGATCGAATTATCTTTTAATGTAATTCTGATTTAATAATTTGTTATATGAGCGCTTGGTTTATTTTCTATCATCAGAAATAACTTTCGAGTATATATATCGTGTAAGAGATAAAAATATCACGCTCCAATACATTTTTCTTTTGTGCTGTCTCTTTCCTTTAGCGTCTTACGTAAGCTGGCATATTGTCGTAGAATGATTTATGAAGGAATAAAATATTATTTTATACGTGTAGCTTGTAACTCGCATCGAGAAATTTTAATGCAGAATTCTTATCGAATTTCTGTAATGCGAATAAACATCTGCTAAAGAGATTTTTAAGTATATGGAAAGTCGTGCTCATTGTTTGCGGCCAAATTACAATGTGATTTATTTCGTGATGCGACGTAACGTCTGTTTATAACTAGAATTAATTATGAATTTAATTCAGTATTCCGATATTAATTTGCAAGCGTTATCATTATAATAATGTATACAAATTGTTTAATTTATTAAATAATTGCGATGATTTTCAGCTATTATTTAAATTAACAGTATAAATTATTCATGTTTTAACATATTCTGACGGATAATTAACCGATTCTATAAAATGAAGCTGTTACCAGAAAGTTAAATCTATATATTTTTTATCAATTTGAAGGCGTATAAATTTACATAACCTATATCAGAGAAAATTTCACATTTATTTTGAGGTTAATTGTCGGCTTTCGATGTACTAATTATAAATTCATTTTCTTTTTTCCCGGGTAATGTTATTTAACGAGTTTATGGCGTGAATGTCGTTTTACATGCATTTAAACTGTGATTTTAACATCTGCATATTATATACATATAATATAAAGTATAAGTAAAGACTTATAGAATAAAATTTTCATAAAAATTGCTTTTTATTGAGATAGAGTTTAGATTAAAAAAACAACAAAAATACAGAAATTTATTTATTTTAATGGAAAGACAAGTATTTTTTTTATTCCTATCTCTTCCAGATGTTGCTTACAGTTGATAATCACCACTCAATTTATTTGACAGAAAAGGGAAGTACATATACTTTAGTTGATGGTAGTATGAGTAGAATGAATAAATAATCTTCAAGTATATATGTAATTATTGTGAAAATTACATGACTTTCTAATAAAAGTTTAAATGTAGAAATGTTGATATAAAAATATTATAAATATTAAAATATATAAATAACATATTTTTTTACAAAATGTTTTCTTTATATAGAAATTTTGATTTTAAATGAATGTAATAATTACAGTTAAGAAAAATTGTAACTAAGAAAATTTAAGAATCTGTTTCTGCTGAAAATCTATGGATTTAAATTGTATTTACTTACAACAAAAAGTTTTCATTCATATTTATGTTCAATACACATATTGAATTTTTATTTCTTGCTTTATTTTTTTATTTTGTATCAGTTTTGAGTTTCAAATTATGTAGAAAAAGGAAAAAAGTGAATTCATTTGAATACTTACAAACTCTCTTTAGAAGTCCATTTGTTTTATTTTTGAATTATAAAATTTAATTGCATTTTGAAAAATTGATAAAATATTTTATTTTCAGATATAAACGTGCAGTATGGAAATGGGCAGTTAATCGAGCGGAAGTAGCTCGTCGTTGGATATGGCTGCAGGCCCAGATTGTTGATTTGGAGCAGCGCATTCGAAGATTGAATGCCCTGTGTCAAAAATTTCATTCTGCAAAAGAAAGTTATAATTCTTTTCATTCTGCTGAATTAGAAGATAACACAAATGAAAAGTTTCAAAGCATATCCTCTGTGGACAATAATAATCACAAAGATAGTCATTGGATTAAATCAAATGGCTATAATATACAAAATGCTAAAAACTCCAGTATTTCAGACAGATCTGAACACTATCTTCCTGGTGTGAGTAGAACACGTCCGTTAAAAGCATTCAGGAAAAGAAAATTGTACTGGCTTACAGACATTCATCTAAAGGGTACGAAAGCAGCTAAGTTATCTTCAGTTAAATGCAGCTGTAAGAGTCAAGAAAATATGATTTCCTGTATATTATGTTCAGGACAATATAATAGAATACTTGCCTTAGACCCAGATGTAATGTCTGTATCAGAAAGAATTTCAAGATTAGAATCTTCCTATCATTCTGTATTATCATTTCAACAAGGTAAGATAATAATAATATCTGCAATACTATATTGAAAGAATTACTGTATTATTATAATAGTAACTTACAAAAGTGGTTTGCATAAATTTAGAGTAAAAATATTTAAAGTATTTGAAATTATCTGGTAAAACAAAAAAATGGATGATAAATGATTGCTACAAAATAGTAAAATTTATCTTTGCAATTTATAAATCTTTCATAACTAATCTGTTTCCTTGCAAATTGGCTTATTTTTATTTTGCTGTAACTAAATAGTGGGGCTGCAGAGTTGGTAAACCAAGCTCCAACTCTGACTCATAGAATTTTAGAAGGTCCTGCCTCTAAATAATTTAAAATATACTTTGATATTAACCTATAATGGCATTTCATCAGGCATTCTTATCAGAACTACTGAGATTATTTTTCCTTCAATGGTTATAGTAAAGTATTTAAAAACACTAGATTTAATCTGAGTCATCTTAGCCATTTTGTATGGGTCTTTTGACAATAAAAATTTAGAATTAGCTAGTACAGAATGTATTCAAATATAAATTTCTGAAAAGAAAATCAACAGTAATTAGTACATTAATGTGCAAAGAAAGATCATGATGTATGGGAATCATCATTATCATCATCATAAAATAAGATCTCACATTAAAGACGACTCCTATAATAAAAAATAGTAGGTTAATATTCCTATCAGGAGCTTTAACCTGAACCAGTATAAAGTACATAATTAAAAAAAAAAAAACAGAAGTTGGAGTCTGTCCATTTTTACTGACTCCAACTCCACTATAATAATGTATACAAATTGTTTAATTTATTAATTAAAAGAATAAAATTAAATCTACATTTAATATAAAATATACCAGGATATAATAATAGTTACTGTAAGTGCCAAACATAATAATGAAAATCATTAGGTTTGAATTGAGTTAATTACTCAATAATTTTGACTACAGATAGTGTTGCCATCTGCAGAAAACTTGAATAATTAATACAATTTGAAATGATAATTTAATAAAATTTAAATATTTATTTTAATTTATTTATATTGTAAATTATAAGTATCCAATCTTATTATTTAATATTTTTGTATATTTTACAAATAAAAATACTGTAATGAGTATCCTGAAAAATCTGCACAAGTTTTTATCTTGGAAAAAATAGAGAGGTTGAGGCAGACGTTGTAAACGTGTAGGACGGACGTTCGGTGCCGCTTTCCCGTAAGCCTAGAAGTTTGACGATGGTGTTTGGAATGTCGAGCGTGATTCCACCGACTATCCAAACACCATTGTCAAACTTTTAGGCTTATGGAAAGCGGCGCCGAATGTCCGACCTACACGTTTACACATTTAAAACGTCTGCCTCAACCTCTCTAATGAAAACTCTACAAACTACAATTAAGCATTTGAAAGGTGATGAAAAGCTGTATATTATCTTTTATTTTTGTAATTGTACAAGTTTCAATCATCAAATATGGTTGATTCAAATGTGCAGCACAAGTTTCTATACGAGACTGTTTCATATTTATCAGACAATACTTTGTGATTGATTGATCAATGGATCTATTTTCTTTTTCTTTTTTCCTTATACCTCTTTTTGTAAACAGTTGTCTTGAAAATTGCCCAAAAATCCCCAATTGGTTTAATTTCTGGTGCATTTGCAGGGTTATCCTTCTTTTCAATAAAGGTGATGTTTTCTTGTCACAGGTAGTCCAATACATTTTTGGTGTAGTGGGAATTTGCATGATCTGGCCAGAAGACATATTCTGCTTGAGAATAGTTTTTTTTGGATATAAGGAATCAGGCAACATCATATACATTCATTTCAGATAACAACAGTAAAACTTGACTTTTCGATAGGGCTTGACTCAATTCTTTTGTCCCATTGCAATCAAAACAAAAACTTTGTCATCAAATTTCTTTTTCTTGGTAAACTTTACATCAACAGGTATAGAGGAGATATCACTGGTATAAAATCCATCATTACTATTGATTGTTGAGTGCAAGTAGGTTAAATAAGGTTCATCATCCAAAATGAAACATTTTTCAGAGAACTTCTTCATTAACCTTCCATATTTCATCTTTGCCAGTGATACTTGCTGGTTTGTTCTGTCCAGAATTACATATTTTGCTATTTAATGTGTGCTTTATTTTCAAAGCCTCATGGAACCAACTTTATGAAAATTTTGTTTTGAGACTAGAGACGAAATTGAAAACTTGACATTTTCAAAGGGCCTCTTCAATCATTTCAACTTTGTTTTCATTAGAATTTTCACATTTCAAACTAAGATATTTAATTTTGATTTGTGTATAGAGAGAGGGATTTAAATAAAAAACAGGTGCAGAATATATATGATATCAATGACTTGGAGATTGTAACAATATCAATTTTTTTATTCTTTATTTTTATACAGTAGAAACTTACAAGTTAGATTAAAATTCTAATTAATCATAGGTTATTTCTGTATATTTAATATATTACTATTGCTAAAACCTTCATTAATGTTAATGATTTTCTGTTTTTCATTTATATAAAACAAGAGATCTGTAGTATTTTATCTGATAGATTTTCTAGCATTTAATAGAATTATAGACAAATATTTCTGATATATAATTATTTATCGTTTTGAATAGTCTGACTTAAAATATTTAGTCAGTAAAAATTATATTGAATTTCTTCTTTTTCTCTAAATTTATTACAGTGTTTCATTTATTTATCATTTTTCTTATGCTATATCAGATTATTTTTTTTTTTAGAAAATGCACTCAGGATTTATAGAAAACACTATTCTATTCTCTTATTCATTGTTTCATATTTCTTAAATTAAATGGCATAAAATTGATTCTAGCAAGTATATTTTCTCTCAGAGAGGGTAAATTAATTACTAATTATTAGCTAGTGAATATGAAGCAATCACAATATTGGGAAAGACCATGTATTTATAGTATTCTGTAATAACAAAAATGGTGGGCAGTATACCACATTTACCAGTTGCTTGTAAGTCTTGAATAGGTAGTCACTTTAGAATTTATTGCTTCTAATCCGATATGTGAATTAAGTCTATTTGTCCACTGACTAAATGTTAAAAGATGTGCAATAAAAACTATTACTTCATCTTTTATTTTATATTTTTATTATTAAAAAAAATTGAAGCATTTATTAAAGTCTATAATACTATTAGTTCTTTCATCTTGTGATGCATTTTGACTTAAATTTCAATTATACATCTTTTTGATCTCGTCTCATGAGAGATGTACAAAAGGTCCTCCACTATGGATTTTTTTTTATATGAAAGAAATTTTATTCTACTATTTTTTCACAGTTCAAACATCTAGTGTAAAATATTTTTGGTTTACACAAATAACTTCATGCTTAATATACAACAGATTTATATTAAAAAATTTTTTAATATAAATTTATTTTTATAATTATACAATAATATG